>NC_133343.1:11089229-11389229 GCF_030506205.2 Paramisgurnus dabryanus
GTGCATAAACGCAACTTTACAATGACTTAAAGGACAAGTTCGGTATTTTACACTTGAAGCTCTGTTTTCAGATTGTTTATGATGAAATAGAACGGTTTTGACAGAAATTTCGACATATGCGGCTGCCCCGAGAATTTTCGGGTGTTTGTTTTTCACCTCCCACCTCTACAATGGGTGTATAGGTGCACTGAACAATCCTTCCTAAAATGCATTAAACTTAAGTTTACAAAGACGTGAAACTCACTGAGTGGTCAGGGGTGTTCACTGATATGCTCACACAAAAATCACTGCAAAAGATGCTTTCCAACAGCTGTTTTAGCATTCGTTGTAAACTTGTGGACCTGTTTTTCCAAACGCCTCACACCCATACATTCTTCCACTGAGAGCTTGAATAATAGACACTCCAGCCCAGTTGAGGGCGATAATCTGCCTTTGCCAATTGCAAGAATAGAAACAACGTTCCCGGCGCGGAGTAATTCCGTACCTCACAGCACATCTAATACAAGTCAATGGAGTTGGACAGAAACTGAGTTTCACGTCTTTGTAAATGAAAGTTTGATGCGTTTTAGGAAGGATTGTTCCTGTGCACCTATATAGCCATTATAGAGGTGGGAGGTGATACAAGAACCACCCGAAAATTCTCGGGCCAGCACCAAATTTCAGTCAAAACCGTTTTTATTTCATCATAAACAATCTGAAAACAGGGCCTTAAGTGTAAAATACCGAACTTGTCCTTTAACATTAAAATCACTTGTACTTGCCGCCTCTACCGTGGCTGGTGTGAACGCAGCATTAAAGGAATAGTCTACTCATTTTCAATATTAAAATATGTTATTACCTTAACTAAGAACTGTTGAATCATCCCTCTATCATCTGTGTGTGTGCACGTAAGCGCTGGAGCGCGCTGCGACGCTACGATAGCATTTAGCTTAGCCCCATTCATTCAATGCTGCCATTTAGAGATAAAGTTAGAAGTGACCAAACACATCAACGTACGAGCAAGTTTGGTGGTACAAAATAAAACATAGCGCTTTTCTAAGCGGATTTAAAAGAGGAACTATATTTTATAGCGTAATAGCACTTTTGGGAGTACTTCGACTTGGCGCAGTAACACTCTCTCTCTCCCATTATGAGAGTGAGAAGGGGAGCGGACTTTTCAGGCGAGTCGAAGTACTCCCAAAAGTGCTATTACGCCATAAAATATAGTTCCTCTTTTAAATCCGCTTAGAAAAGCGCTACGTTTTATTTTGTACCACCAAACTTGCTCGTATAACTACTCGTCTTAAATAGGAAAAACGTTGATGTGTTTGGTCACTTCTAACTTTATCTCTAAATGGCAGCATTGAATGAATGGGGCTAAGCTAAATGCTATCGTAGCGTCGCAGCGCGCTCCAGCGCTTACGTGCACACACACAGATGATAGAGGGATGATTCAACAGTTCTTAGTTAAGGTAATAACATATTTTAATATTGAAAATGAGTAGACTATTCCTTTAAGGCCGTTTCACACTGTATGCGGCAAGCGGCAAAATCGCCGCGCGGCTTCAGCTTTTCTTTTGTACTGGAAGCGTTTTGTGCAGCATTTAGTGCAAATGTGTGTATCTTCAATGGGGGCTACCATGAAGTGCCATGTCCGGAGAAGGGACAGGATTTTGGGTGCTAAGCAAGGCGTCTGGACCAACTCTGCTTCACCTCTGTAACCGCCACTGTTTTGCCGCTTTCCGCACATCTCCTATTGAAAAAGAACTAAACACTCACCGTTGCCCCATACTGTGTGAAACGCCCTTAAAGGGACCATATGACACCAAACGCATTTATCGCAGTTGCAGGCGTCTTTTTTGAATGATTTTCTATGGGCAGTGAGTGTTATGCGTGCTGTTTATGTGCACTGAGAGCGGAAAAGTGCTCAACATAATTTGCTTCTTTCCATTGTCTAATCGAATGAGGGGAGAGGCGGGCTTTCCGTTGTGGTGACAGAAGTTTACAGTTGCTTGGAACAACCGGAGACAGCAGTCACTCACTGTCTCCTGTGTGTCCGTGCACCTCTCACCCTCGAACAAGGTCAGAACAAGCGTCCTCTTTGAAAAAAATTCTGCTTATATGACAGTTAACAGCAAAAGAGCACTCACACTTCAATATTTGTTTGACAAGACAGCTGTCTTGGTGGTTGCCTAGTAATATAAAAAGCCACACCGCACTGCTCTTTTTTAAAGTGACCAAAAAGGGCAGTGCGGCGCGCCTTGCATTTCCAGGCGCTTGAAATGCGTTTGGTGTGATTGTACCCTTAGTCATTTTCCCTTGCATGAGAGAGATCTAGTGTATTAGATCTAAACCTTGGATCTGTAGGAACTAACATTAAACACATAGATGCATCATCCCCAAAAGATTGCAAAAGAAGTACAAGCTTCTGTGCATTTGCTACAATTGAGTGACACACACAGTTGTGTTTTGAGAAATATGCTTTACCACATACATAGAACCACACAAAATAAAACCACACGATAAACGGTTCAGACAGAGGTAAACAATAATGAAGATTTTATCCGAAAGGTAATCGTTGTCACTAGTATTCTATATACCGTAGGTCTTCAACAGGGGGTCCGGGGACCCCGTGGGGGTCTGTGGTGGTATTACAGGGGTCCTCCTAATAAAGTTTGAATGCAGAATAATATTTTTGGACAAATGAAAGTAGGCTTCAAACAAAATACACTAATATGCAAATAACAAAAAAAACTTTAAATGAAAAGCATAATGTAACCACAATAAAATGTATTCGGAAACATTAAAATGTAATGTAGTATGCCAAAAATTATTATTTTAGTCTCTTTGTAATGTCACCATAATAAATAAGTATGTATTATAAATTATAATAAATACAGTCCTAATTTGATACATGTACTGTGGGTCCCTGTTCCTCCTCTCAACTCATTAAGGGGTCCCTAGCCTGGAAAAGGTTGAAGACGTCTGCTGTATACAAAATGTTCTGTATCTTTTCAAACAATGGTTGATGTTTTGTGTAGCTTATGATACCATTAAAAATCTGATATTGAATTGCTTTGTGTTTTACTCTTAACATTTTATTGGAAAATCAGTAAAATGGCAGGGGCCATTGTAAAAACTTATATGACTGGAGACTTTCTTGAAGTAGTTTCATTACACCACCAGCAGCAAACAGTGAGCTTCATAACCTCTCAGTGGGGAGGAGCCAGACCACACTCACCTTCAATCTGCAATAATTATAGAGAACAGATACAAGAACAATTAGCCAGCAGGGTATTTTAAAACAAAGCAATTAATGTTATGCTAATTAGCCCAACATCATGTAATTCTCTATCATTTGCTAATCATTTGTTCATTAGTCTGACTTTTTAGTGCAGAAAATTAAGAGTATTTTTTTTTTAAATCTCTTTTGCAGGGCTCCACAGCATTAAGTGAGAGTTTCATTCTGATTCGACCTGTTTTACATACTGTTTATGTAATGAGGTTCCCCACAGACAGTAAAAATCCAGAACAATTAAATCAGGAGAAATATCTGGCACACATTTGGCAGACAATTTTATCCCAAGTTACTTACGGTGCATTCAAGGTATGCTTTTAATCAGTATGTGTTCCCTAGGAATCAAACCCATGAGTTTTTGCACAGCTAATGCAATACTCCACCTCTAACTGAACTGCAGTAACAGCATCTGCATATCTTTGTGTTGAAATTGTACCTGCCAGTGAAAGTCATGTTGGAATTGACGTTTGAATTTTACAGTGAATGAATCAAAAACGTGTCTAGATCTCAGCACAGTTGTGTGGATGACAGACCCTCACTATTCAGGCACTTGAGATAATCATTACTCTTACAAGGAGTTACCTGGGGAGGAGTGCAAACCTGTTACACCTTTATAAGTGCTTTAAAGGTCAACTTACGTCTGTATGACAGAGTTGTTTATGCTGCTGGCGGCTCAGTCCCACAGTGAGAGTGACGGTGTAGGCTGTGCTATGTACACCGAGGGGCTGTTGAACCAGGTGAGTGAGCCATTAAAGGCCAGGTGTGCTTCATCTCAATTACACTGCTGTCCTGCAACTTAATGACCAGACAGTCTGCCCGGGTCTACAGCTCCGGCAAGGGAATCTGGGAAATCATAGGCCAGTTTGGAAAGGGGAGGGGCCGCCATGACTCTTTTTACACCCTTGAGAAACAGAAGCACAAGCGATTATCCGCATAACTCTTTATTCTGTAGTGAGTTTTCCTTTTGGCCAGGTCGGCCTAGAGGTCCCACAGGGACGATCCTACGTCATTAGAGATCTGCAGACTAAAAGCACAGACAAGAAAAGATGTCAATGTAAATCTATTGCCAAATCAAGTTAGTTTTAAATCAGGAATGTACATATTTGCTTTTTCTCGTGACAATTTGTATGTTTTATGGGGTGGCTATTCATATGAATTTGTGCAGTTGAGCAAATTCATACTTTTTTGTTCAATATGCTTTCCTCCCAGAAAGTGACATTGGGATTAGGGAAAAGGTTTAGAGGTGGGATATTATGAAAGGGATTGTCACCTAAAAACATAAACATTGTCATTTAAACCCCCAATGTCCTTTTTGTTCTTTTAAAAATTTTGCAGATTTTTTTAAAAAGTCTTGTTTTGGGGTTTTTGATATAATTTATGCAAATCAAGTTAAGGGAACACTGCACTTTTTTGAAAATATACTAATTTTCCAGCTCATCCAGACTTAAATATTTGATTTTTACCGTATTGGAATCCATTTAGCCGATCTCTGGGTCTGGTGCTACCACTTAGCATAGCTTAGCACAATCCATTGAATCTTATTAGACCATTAGCATTGCGCTAAACATACTCAAAGAGTTTAGATTTTTTCCTATTTAAAACTTGACTCTTCTGTAGTTACATAAAGTACTAAGACCAACAGAAAATATAAAGTTGCGATTTTCTAGGCAGATATGGCTAGGAACTATACTCTCATTCTGGCGTAAATAATCAAGGACTTTGCCGCCGTAACATGGCTGCAGGAGGCGCAATGATATTACGCACTGCCCGAAAATAGTCCCCTGCTATTGAGAGGTTGTTTTCAATTCCAAGGACGCAAAGAACGGACTTGCGTTCTCATGGAGGTCGGTCTTGCCAGGCGACCTTGGAAGAACCAACTCAGAAGGTCGCGAAAACACAGAATGCATTTGTGAGAATTGAGATGTGTGCGATCTTCCTGTTGGTCACCTGACCTCCGCCATTGTTTTGCTGCAATGACTTCTGGGGCGCAAAGTGATTTCAGCGCGAGAGTCTGCACTCGATGCATCCTCGATATCAAGAACACATAGCGGTATTTTCATGCCTCCTCTGTACTTGTGTTCTTTGAAATTGAACTTCGACGGTTAATGATGACGTAGAGCGAGGACAAAAGGAACCAAGATCGCCAAAGAACGCATATTGAGAAACAGCCAAAGTTACTAAGGGGACTATTTCTGGCTGTTGCATAATATCATTGCGCCTCCTGCAGCCATGTTACGGCAGCAAGTCCTTGATTCTTATGCCAGAATGAGAGTATAGTTCCTAGCCATATCTGCCTAGAAAATCGCAACTTTTAAGTTTCTGTCATTCTTAGTACATGATGTAACTACATAGGAGTTTTAAATAGGAAAAATATCGGAACCTTTTGGTTATTTTTGAGCGCGATGCTATTGGTCTAATCAGATTCAATGGATTGTGCGAAGTCATGCTAAAAGTGGTTCCGCCAGACACGTAGATCGGCTGAATAGATTCCAAAACTGTACAAATCAAATATTTAACTCTAGGAGAGCTGGAAAATGAGAATATTTTTAAAAAAGTGAAGTGTCCTTTTAAGCACAGTTTTTTCATTATGGCTTTATCCTGAGGGTCCAAAAGGTTCCACAATCAAAGATCCCACCATCCAAAAACATATTTTTATTTAGTTATGTTTTTCATTTGTTTGGAGCAGACAACTCCCTCACTCAAGGACAGTGGTTAACATAGGGAAAGTAGGTGGTTGTATAAATCTGATTCAAGTGGTATAGTATATTGGCCGTCTGAATGTATTCCACCCCTGCGCTCCCTCGTGATCAAGATCAGCACTCTGTAACCTTGAGGATTTGTTATTATGATCATGGAGAAATTATAGAACTCAATCTGATACAGTGACCTTGCCAACCACAACCATTGAAAATCCACACCCACTTGTCATGAGGGCTACATTATAGAGAACACCACTACATCCCCCTTTGCACACTCTCACTCAAGTGCCTACACAAATGCCTACACATATATTCTCATATGTTTACAAACAAACTGTCATACACAAACAAACACATAAAACCCAACCATATCCTATAGTAAGCAAGTCATAAAGGCATGTTTTAGAAAGGAGATACAATATTGAGATGGTCAAGCTCCTTTGGCTGAGGAACAGGAATGCTAACAAGCATTAAGCATTTTTAACCTTCCTTATAGTAGAAATATTGTATATAGAGTAAAATACACATAAAAATGCTTGTTGCGTGCCATGATGGGCTGGTTGTGTGCATTTCTACATGTACATTTGTACAGTAGGTGCAACAGACTCCTACATGACTAATTAGCAAGAACTCATTAAGGCTGTGGACGCCTGACCAAACCGTAGCCCTCTTTTCATAATGATGCTGGATCTGCCAACCCTGAAAACCCTTTACACTTTTTCAATCATTTGTCTGTTCAGGGTTCACTCCTCAGTTGACATTTTTCCCTTTGAAAAAGTTTAAATCTCATCTATTAAGTTGCAGGGAACCTAAAGATGGGATAAGTATTGTAGCTACTGTAGGCTGACGTTTTTCATTTCTCCTTACACTAACTGATGACATAATGAACTTAATGTCTGGTTGTTCTTAAATCCATCACAGCTTATAGCTTCAAAAACAACACATGAAGACACAATTATTTAGATGTTATATAACAGAAGACGAGAAATTAAGAGAACATTTTTAAAGAAGCTTTAAAAGATGTTTTAAACTTGAATTCTTGAACTCTCATGTGTTACAGACATCTATCGTCTAGACAAGCCTCGAAGGCCCACTTTGGTTAAACTAACCAAATTGTAGCGTCAAAGATGTCAGCTATTTATAGCCATGATAAGTAAGTGTTTAATTGTTAAACAAATGTGATTTGGTGCAGGTTTGAAGTGAAATTTCAGGAAATTTAATTTTAATGTTGCAAAATTGACTGTCTGGGCAGCTGATTCCATGAATGTCTTAAGCCAAGATGTCTTTAATTTAGCTTGTTAAAAGCCAGAGTGTGACGTCTAGTCTCATGAAGCGCACTGTGTTATGCTGGGTCTGTTTCTCAAAGTCTCCAGAGAGTGAAGGCTGTTGATGCTTTCGAAATGACTATAATTAGGGCACATCTGGATTTCCCTTTCATGGCTGTTTAGAAGCTGTTTCTGATTGACATGTCTGGTAGTTTCGCTAAAGGTTGATAGAAGGGCCAAGACAATTTACACATGTTATTTTTTATTTATGGTTTTAGGGTTCTCCTCTATAATTCCTCACAGTTCTTCAATAGAGATGCACCAATATATCAATATTTTTAAAACAACATTTCATACTGGGGCATCTCTATACTTCAAACTCAACTGTGTTCATGTGATTCCCCTGCATTATATTTTAACATCAGTTATGTTTGTCTGTTTGTTTGTGTAGTTTTAGGCAACAGTATTCAATAGTGGAATCCACTAAGAGTGGAATTAAACATATTTTCTATATATGACATTAACTCAAAGTGCCTTTAAATCGAAAGAAACAATGTATGAAACAACGTTGTACTTTTGAAAATGACCTGCAGGTGGCGCTGTGGCTTAAAAAGTTGATTACACCTTGCATATTTGTGTTTATTAATTTATTTTAATAAAATGTTTTGTTTTTAAGAACAGACATAGCAAACGGTAAATAAAACAATCAGAAAACGAAAAATAAAATAAAATATAAAATAAAAACTACCCCTTGCTTATAACTTTTTAAAAACATTTAAGTGCTTTATAAAGATCAGTTCACAAAATCAGCTCTCAATTGGCATTAAATGTAAATTATAAATAGAAAAAATGTAATAATAAAATTACTGTTAAGGCTATTGGCTCAGCTGAATGATCTGGCGTGTGTATGGGTGGTATTTTGTAGCCTTATTGATTTCCTATATGCTGCTGTACAACACTGCATATATGGGGTGCATTTGGCAGACTGATGGTGCCAATACCACACTGTTCCTACTGAGGATTTGTAAACCTAAATTCTCTCCATTGTGTGTGGGGTGATAATCCTGTGGTATCATTGTGCTTGCCCCTGTTGTTCATCTGTCTTGAACATGCCCCGGGGGTGCAAAGCAGTGATGCCTCACCTCATTTCCTCGCTTTAATAAAGCAAGATGAATTGGACCATGGCGCGCACTTATGTCGTGGCGCGATCCCTTTATTGCAGAGCATATTAAAAAATGGAATGAGTTGTACTTCATTATGAGTACTGTTGAGCTCTGCGTCTATTTACCAAGCATAACTGGCAATGAAAATGCGCCCTTGGATACAAATATATCTGTCTCATGAAGCCAAATGAGCTATTTAAGCCTGAACAGGCATAAGGCATATGCCTAGTGTAGTTGTCACACTGACCTGCATTTTACAAACCATTCAGCTTGCTTTTGCCAGACAGTGCTTCAGTTATTGCTTATGTCTGCATTGACTAGAATAGAATTTTGTAGACCATATATTGGAGAGAAATCTGGGGTTCTTAACCATTTTCACTTCAAGACCCACCAAAAATATCTGAATCCCCCCACTCATAATAAAATAATCTAGAGCTTTGCATAACTGCAATGAGGTTTGGGCTTATTTTTAACGATTTCAAGTCATCTTGAGGCCCACTGCTTAAGAAACACTGAGGTAAACATAACCATGAAGTTATTAAATCATCGTCCTGTATCATTCTGATTGGTGGAAAATGTCTTTTCAAACTTAATAGAAACTCAATCCTAAATTCCTGTATATTCCTGTAGATCAACTGGTGGAGCATTGCAGTGCAAATGGTCATAAAATACACATTCTTACACTGTAGGCCTATATGTTGTAATGCATTGGATAAAAAGTAAGTTTTGTTTTAGAAAAAAATCTGTTACCTTTGAATTTTGTATGATCATCTAAATAACCAACATATTAAGATCACAAGAAACCAAAAAAAAAATCAGTGGGTATATTTTAAACGCAATACATGTTTAGACAATTGCAGATGTACAGCAGCTTTAAACTCAATGGTTATTGAATGGCATAGTGTGGATGACGTGGGCAGCCCTAAGGACCGGTTGACTGAGATAGATCAATCTTTGTGTTTAGCCCTGAGCCTCAGGGAAGACCAACGCACCCCACCAGTCACGCATGGCCGCTCCTTGAATAGGTCTGATCTCCTATCATCAGGAGATCATTTAAAGGTTAATCAATTGATTTTAACTAGATCTTATAATTTGAAATCGAAGGTCAGGATTTTAATAGCCGTTTGTCTGTGACCAAAACAATTTGAGAGCAAATTAAACGTATATATGAAAGCGTTGGAGCCTATGCCCTTTCCTTAAATGACGTGATCATCAGAGAGAGGGAAACAGCGACTCGTGTTTTCATTGGGAGAGGCGAACTGTGCCGAATAAATTATAGTTGACATTTGGATCTTGATGAAAAGGTTGAGCCTGAGACACAGTAACTAAATAATGTTGAATGGTCAAATGCTCCAGGCAACATTTCAAAATCCATTTCCCCCGCAAAACTGCATCGCGTGGCAATAAGACGCCTTTAATTGGTTTGCGCACCGAGTAAACCTTTCTGAGATGCGGCGGGGCATTTTCTCTAGGGTCCTGTCTAATTTAAAGCATGTATCGTGGTGCCAGTGCGGTCTCTTGTTTTATGCTCCGAACTTCTCTGTGTAGTCTCGGTTCAGTTGTAGTTATTGTCCTGTGCAGAAGGGTCTATGGACGCCATCCGCGCTTTCTGGGCCTTTCTTAATTTAGCCTGTGGTAATGCTCCCCTTTGCTTCTACATAATGGATGATTCTGCACTCCACCATGCAGGAAAGGTTTAATTAAATCATATTCCAATCATAATCCATGTTGTTAATTAAACTGGATAATTTATAAGTAGAAAAGGGGGTATTTATTAGCTGCTCTGCGGCGGTGCTGCTTCTATCACAGTGTATTAGAAGGCACCCCTCCATCCCCCATCCTTTCCTTGTACTATCGATGCCTTCACATGATTGATAATGGGACGGTGACTGCTGTACTATTTGTCTAATGGTGGTGCAATTAAATCCCCTTGTAAATGACCCATGCCTCATTTCATCCTAATCTATGGAATTTTGATTGAATTTGTCAGCGTTAATTGAAAAATACTGCTATTTAATGTCTGCATTGCAGTTGTGTCTTTAATGAGACTGTGTCCCTGTGACCCTGGGAAGGGGGTGAGGGGATTGCCCTTAAATTTGGGAAAGAGGAAGAGGTGGGGGATTGGGGTCAAGGTTTTTAGGGTACATGCGGGGAAGGTTCCCAAAGATTAGTACTAATGATTAGTGTGAGCAGACAAAACGAAAACATTCTTTTTAATTATGTAGACAAAATCATGTACACACAACCAAAGACTTTAAAAAATGGAGACACATTTATTGATTGGTAAAGTAGGTCTGCTCTGTTGAATAATTCATAATTTAACCCCAGTCACCCCCCCCCCCCCTTAAAAATGAATAAATACAAAATAGCAATCTGTTAACAATTACATTTGCATGAATTAAGTATAGTATTCACATAAACTAATGTATGCTTTATATAATACATTTAAATAAATAAAGTTTATCAGTCTCTGATTCAATAATAATCTCGACCATATTCACCAGGGAACTTGATTATGTATTTATGCAGAGTAGATTGGATCTATGTTTATATGTGTGAGAAAACAGTGCATGTGTGTGTGTGTGTGGGGGGGGGGGTGCTATTAAATACACAGAGATCATGGGTCTCAGATCATGACGTGTCTGAAATGACATTTTGTGATGACTAACTCCTATAAAGGGCTGATGTCCTTATAAACAGGCCAATGTCAGTGTCAGTTGTGTAAGAGTGTGTGAGGTTTCTTTTGTCCCCAAAGGCACTGGCATTGCATTACATGTTAGGAAGTTTATCAGTCAAAATACATCAGTACAATAGCTAAATGCAATAATAGTTGGTGGGGCTTATTTATTTCAGTCTGCTACATTTATTCTTGTTATATTTGTATCATTAATAAAGATTTGTTTTTATTATATATAAATATGCTTTATCGATGATATTTGAATGTGTCATGTATATGTCATTTGCTAATCTTTTGGCATAAATTAAAAACAGGTACATACTTAATATGTGCTTTATTTGTTTATTTAACCAAATACACTCTATGAATGGATATGATAATCTTTTACACATTTTTGTGTTATGCTTGTAACACATTATATGTCATTTTAACACATTATGTGTCATTTTACCAAGTTATTATTTAACAATAATAACACAGAGATGTGTGTGTTCTGGGACAATGCATTTAGTGTGTTTTCCCTAAATTAACACTGATTGCGTTGTTTTTAACACATCCTTTCTAATAGTGTTGCTATGCTTTTTTGTTGTTTTAACTTGCAGCACCTGCTTTGTATAATGTGATTTCTTTTTCGAATTCACCTGTTACTCAAATGTTTTCACCTATTTGGTAACTGTAATATACTGTACTGCAGCCACTGTTGCCAGTAGTATGAATTTCATTAACTGGCATGCAGGAATAACATTTGCATCCAGTTCATCCAATAGCATTATGGCAATTACAGTAAAATCCAGGCTACATCAGATTATCCCACATGATTCTTGTTTTGACTGTTTTGGGATGTGAGACTGTTAGTGACGGTCTAATGTAGAAGACAGCAGGCTCACTCACGGCTCCAGCGCGTAGGAACGGCTCCGCGCAACCGGATGAGATTGGACCAATAGAAAGCGCAAAGACGCGGTGGGTGTGGCCAGGGAGCGTCGTGGAGACGCTTAAACTGAAGGAGCGTAATTCAAACTCACACTTCAGTAGACGATCACAGCTGATGCCGGAGGAGCAAATTATTGATAAATAAAGGCAAACGGGAAAAGGACGTTGGAATGTCTCAAGGAAGGACGATAAAGCTTATCTGAGATGCTCGACCACACATTTCATCATTTTCAGCCACGGATTTCTGCTTTATTGTTACGCGTTTTTGCTTTAATGCACTTTCATCTTATCATAACGACTAAAATCCGTTTGGCGCCGAATTGAGTCGAAACACAGATGCAACGGGTTTGTGCTCTGCGCGTAGAGAAAGTCATTTACAGGAATACCAAACTCACAGAGTCGGCCAGTGTATGACACTGTGTAGCAGAGAGATCAGCATCTGAGAAGCAAAGGGGAGACAGCTGCTCCCAAACACTTCAGGACTTCATAAACTGTCCACATAAGATCATATGAGTGCAGCTTTTAGCACGCCGTTCATGATGATGCAGCGTCCGGTGGGAAGCACCACTGCATTCAGCATTGACTCTCTCATTGGAGGTCCTCCGCAGCCCAGCCCGGGACATTTCGTGTACACGGGCTATCCCATGTTTATGCCATACCGGTCAGTGGTGTTGCCTCCACCTCCGCCGCCACCTCCTCCATCCCTGCCTCAGAGCGCTCTACCCCCGACCCATCCGCACCACCCGATTCCGGGCTTACCCGGCGGGTTCTGTTCCAGCCTGGCGCTCACGTCGACTCTGATGGCAACGTTACCCGGCGGGTTCTCCACCTCGCCATCCCAACAGCAACAGGACGCAGCGAGGAAACTCGGATCTCAGTCTATTCACTCCATGTTTGAAAAATCTCAGGATATTCGCTTAGATGGGGATGACGGGAAAACGTTTCCAGGGAAAGATTCAACGGCCCTTTCGTCATTCCACGATTCACAGACAGTGCACACCTCCACAGGTAAAGATAAAAACAGCATGATAAACCCTGATAGCCAGAACAGATGATGTATTTCCAGCAGAATAACATATTAAAAAGAGAAAAACTTGACATGTAAAACAGACCTGCCACTCAAACTAATTTCTTATATTTTACGCTTGAAATGTTTGGAATATTTTTAGTTCATTCTTCTTATGCCATATTTTATACTAATTTCAAATCATTCGTTTATTATGAATCATTTACTCTCAAATTAATTTTATTTATGTACCAACAAGACATATGGAGGAAATAAAATGTCATTATTGTCGCTCAAAGAATGTCAGTGTCACGCACGTGAATTAAAGGCCCATGCGAGGTTTATCAGTGAATACCGCCTGAGGCCGAGCTGCCATCAATGACTAAATTAGCTCATTTTAATTGAGGGATGGGAGAGAGCCAACTGTGTTTAAATGTCCATAAAACTGTAAGCAAAATTCCCTGTCTCCTGGATCATTTATGTGTATGCAGAGTGAAATAAATGGAGTCCAACGTTTTAATAATATACGTTCGGAAAAGGACAAATTACTTCTGAAATCTTGACTATAAAATAATCAGTATGTTCATAAAATGCGTGAGAAAAAGAAATGTCAAACATAAAATGCAATTCGATTTCAGAAGTTTAAGCAATGTTTTCCAAAGGGATCCATCAGCATGCGTAATTGCGCGTAAAGTGATAAACATAAATGTTTTGCAAGCAAGACAGAGCATATCCACTAACAAAGCAGTTTGTTTTCTCAGTTTGAAATTCAAATAAAAACACACCGCTTTGTTTCGATATAATTAATACAAATGAAAGAACAGAAGACAAACTTTTAATATAATTATTTAGAATTGATGGAAGGCACAGCAAGTTAAAATAAAATGATTATTTAGATGTGTTTTCTTATAGCAGTTCACAATGTAATTCTGTTTATTATCCTCACCCTTTTACAGTGCGAGGTCACAGCAAAGACGACCAGAAGGAGGATGAGTGTCACAGGAAAGATGAGAGCTTCTCCATGGACAGTGATTTAGATTACAGCTCTGACGACAACGCGCCCGGTAACGCCATGTGTCAAAAAGAAGATGGAGACGCCAGCGGTGGAGCGGACGATGGTGTCCACGGTGGGAATGGGTCCGGGAACACCACCTCCACCGGGAAAAATCGGAGAAGGAGGACGGCTTTTACGAGCGAGCAGCTCTTGGAGCTGGAGAAAGAGTTTCACTGTAAGAAATATCTGTCGCTTACAGAACGGTCACAGATCGCCCATGCCTTAAAGTTAAGCGAGGTCCAGGTCAAGATCTGGTTTCAGAACCGGAGGGCCAAGTGGAAGCGGGTCAAAGCAGGCAACGTGAACTCCAAAACCGGAGAGCCCTCCAGAAACCCTAAAATTGTAGTGCCCATTCCGGTGCATGTTAGTCGCTTTGCAATACGCAGCCAACACCAACAGTTAGAACAGGCCAGACCATGATATAATGAGTTTGGTTAAGGACCAAGAAAAACAAAAAGAGGACACAAATTAACAAATTCTAAATATGACCAAACTGTTCTTGAAGTTGATGTTACTGAGGAACCCAGGACAATCTAAACTGCTGACTGCATTGGGCGCATTCTGTATAAACAACTTTGTTGTTTAATTGGAAAAGAAAGTTATAACGAAAGGCTCGAAGACCTCATACTGAGAGAAACTGCAGTTTTACTTCCAACTGTTTTGGACCAAAACAAATTTTAGTTCATGATATTCCAGTACGTATTTAAAATAAAACATCAGGACGATTAAGTCAAGTTTTATGTTTAGTTTTGTGACTGTCTAGTGTTTTGTTTGCAGAGATTAACATTATCATAAAAGGAGCACTTCTGGTCTCTGCTCATGCACACAATTTCATTCCGTTTATAGTAAAATTAAATATGTGCTCTTTATTTTTTATTGTAAAAAATGATTTTTGCATTTATTTTTCCTTTTTTACTGTAACATTTCAGACGTCATGGATGCGCTGCTTATTTATTTAATATTGTGAGAAAAACTTGCTAACGTTTTATGATTTATGACTTCAGTATATTGTGTGGATTAAAGCTGGACCATAAACAATTGTAAAGAAATGTGTTGTTGCTTTTTTAACATACACAACATTTTAATTAAATTGTCATTCTGTTCGCTCAAAAAGTGCAAATCATTATAATCATAATTTTAAACAAATTCAAGAAACGCTGAAGCTGTTTTGTCGCTCTCTGCAATATTTTTTGAATATTTTTTTAATTACTAGTTTATAAAAACAATTTATTTTATTACATTTATTATGTGTTTACTTAATAAAATAATACCTTTAGATCCGTTTTACCAGTAGATCGTATTTCAGTTGGTTTCATCGGTCTAGCCTAGTTTCTCTCCTTCAGGACAATTAATCTGAACCTGGACAGGTTTAAATCTTGTGACAGGAGAGTGTTGTTTGTGAAAGGGTTTCAGGGTCAGGGTAAGAGACACTCATGAAATCCACGTTGAGGACAACCTCAGTGCTATATCATGATCTCTGGCCTTATCTTACTTTAACTGTCTTATATGAAATTTATTCATATATATATAATGAAAATAACCGATTCTAATACAAGTGGATGCATGGATTTCCTGTCACGCAAATATTTAGGTTCAAAATTTTGTATCGATGTAATTAATTATATTCTATAGCCTTAAAATAATTATCAGATTCCCATTTATATTATAAAGTGTAATACTTCGGCATATATTATTATTATTTACTTCATATACTTTGTTGTAGGCGTCTGTATGAAAATCTGTGGAAAACATAATATTAAATACTGTTAATACAATTAGTTTACAAATTTTTTAGATTTTAAACAAGCCCAGATTTTTTGCCTTCTATTTATATCGTCAATTAAGACTCTTTAACTTTACACACACACACACACATGCTTTTTTATATTTTATATAATATAAAATATTTAAGCATATTTTCATTTATTTAGAAGCCCTATTTATTCTGTTATACATTATTAGTAACATTATTATTATTTAGCCTATTAAAAGATAATTGATATACATTTATTTATGGTGAGAATTTTAATATTCACGATTTTTAATTAAGTAAAAATTAGTAAATAATTAGATAACACACATGTAACTATACTAATTAATAATAGTGTGTAATTTCAACCAACTGCACAGAATTATTACACAGTAAGTATATGTTGCTTTTCATAGTACACTGCCATTACAATATTACACTTTTGTCAATGTATATCAAAAAGTTTAGTTCCTAATACAGCAGTGGTTAATAAACTGAAATTGTATCAACACATTTTTACTGACTTGATATACTTTCCAGAGAAATAATGAATTATAGTTGGCAGTAGATTTACAGTTGTACAGCACATGTCATGAGCACTGCTGTAGATCAGATGCTATCAGTGTCTCATTATCACTGACACACACACATACAGTATATCAACCTTCAAAGTGGACAAATGGACTGATGCTAATATGAAACCTGGAAAAAAACACATTAATAGAAACATCAAATGAAAGATATTACTATGACAATTGTCATAACTTAATGATTTTTTTTAGACTGTAATCAAGATTGGCATAGTGGCTGACAGATAAAGGGGCCAGGGGAGGGGTCGACTCGGGCCTCAGCTTTTCAGTCCAGCATGTCCCTCCTGAATTAAATTAATAATGTCAAATTAACCCCCAATGATTAATCCTGATGCAGAGCACGGGCTTTAGAACCAACACTACTGAAACAAACATGTTTCTGTCTAATCTGTATTAAATAACAAATAGATTTTACACTAATAGGTGGATGATTTAAGAAATATATTTAATAAAAAAACACATTTTATGACATATAGCATGTCGTTTGTTTTTAAATAAAAACATTTTTAAATCAAAATTGATTGTTTTATCAAAATCAATTATTTTGTACCTATGATTTAAAATGGATTTTTGTACATATTGTAAAGTTTCAAAATATTAATTTTTAATCTCATGCCCATAATCACTACAAACAAATACTTTTTTTACTGTGATAAGTGCAACATCAAAAAAATTTCTTATAACTGGCTATTAATACAGGAGAATTGTCACATGATTTGAACTGCTATTATTAACCAAAGATGATTTTTCAATGAGCATAAAGCGGTCAGTCTCTGTGCACGGCTCAGGATCAGAAGATGTGATCTGGTTGGCGTTTCTTGCTCTCTGAACATTTGGATTATCATCACAACATGATGGTGCGGCTCATGCCTCATTTCAGGGCTTCTCTAGCATTTCTAATGCCATTATTGTGTGTGTGTGTGTGTGTGTGTGTGTGTGTGAGAGAGAGAGGGAAAGACACATACATCATGATAGATGAACAGCTCTGTTAATGTACTGAACCAGTGCTGTGCCTCATTGGATTTCTAAGTGGAACTGATTTATGATGAGAGATGATCAGACTGGATTTGGACAAGATGCTTCAGGGTTTTGTGGTTCTGGACCACCACTGACATTTTAGGAATTAATTTCCCGTGGTTTCTTTACGCTACAACCACCGATTCTCAACCTTTAACAGTGTACAAGCTTAAATGTTTGTGAAAGGAATAACAAGAAAACAAACACATTTCCTGTCACTAACTTATAATCACGCTTCCATTTCCCTCTCACACACAAAACACTTCCTCTTTCAATAGATTGCTCTTTTTCACCCTGCCTTGTCTAATCTCTTTAATTACATCTGTTTTCCTGGGCTGCTGAGACCTCTTTTGTCCTCCCAGTGAGGGGGCTTTTGTGGGGGCCGATTCAACCCATGCATCCCCTCCTCAGATGCTTTGTGGAGCCGCGGCTCTCTTCCTGAGAGGGAGAGGATGAGAAGGGGATTAGAGGATCTTTATCTCATTAGAGCCACAGTGAGTTGGCAGGGCCTGGCTTTAACGCCTTCATCTGCACAGCGGTGGTTAGAGAGCAGACCGCACCCAGCAAAACAACCCAAACTTTGAGCGTGCCATTATGGATGCGACAAAGAAGAAATATATATGTAGATTATGTTGTATTTGAAATCTGTTTTTCAGCAAAGCAAATCTAAACTTTACCAAGAACAATTTAAACAAAATATTTTTTCTAATGTCTCGCCTTTAAAATTAATCCTATCATCAATTAATAAATGAAGAGAACATTATATTAAGAAGCATTTTTTATTGAAAAGAGACACATTACAGTATAAGACTCTGCATCAGGTATAATTTTTCAACACAGTACTGTACAGCAGACACAAACTTAATATAATAACAATAATAATTAGAAATACAACACCGATAATTCTAATAATGATAGATAGTCGTGATGCCGATGGACTGAAGGAAAGAACAAATACAAAACCCAAGTAGTGTGAGAGAGCCCCTCCCCTTTCAGATTAGCATATTCATTCATAAATAATTAAACGGGGCTCTCGGTCTTGAACGCATCAAGGATACTGTCGATGAAATGAGGTAACAAACACAAACAAAGTAAACAAAACAAACATATCACTACGTGTTCCTTGATTTTTTACATCTATTTACAAAAACGCAAAAGGTAAGACTGGTGAATGAATATTTGAGTAAAACAAGGATTAATTCAAGCAACTTGGAACATCCTGATAAATCCCACAAATCACGTGTTGTTGGATGTGATCCTTTGGTGCCATCACGGCATTACTGTAGTCAGATGTGTCTCTTTTGCTCCTTCATGCGAGTGGCTTGTGGACTACATGACAAAAACAGAGCAGTTTTGCTTAAAGTGTTATATTACAAAGAAAGGGGGAGAGGTTCAAGTCTGTAAAAAAAACAAAATTGGCTTTTCATATTAAAATGGCAGACTCGCTATGTGTCACCTGTCAGAATGCAGTCATTTTATGAAGACGAAGACATTTACACAGGAAGGAAACATTTACATCCGTTCATGCAAAAACATCAAAACAAAAAATTAACTCTTTCCACAGAAACAATAAGTGGGCATTATATTGTGGGTTCTTTACAAGATCTGTGTTCTGTAGTGCATTTAGTCATAAATAATGGTTATTGTGGTAAAGCCCTTTAAAGGCTGGCTACGATATATACAAGGCAAAAACTATGCAACTTTTCGAGCTGAAAATCAACTATACACCAAACCTCTGTCTCTTATCATGGGACCTGTCCTTTACTACAGTAAATATATCCAACTCTCACCGCTTTCCAGCAAGGTCTAGGCCTATTTAAGAGTCTTCACACACAACATTCCTAAACACCAACTCAACTTTCAAGGCTCACATTTAAAACCTTTACATATCACAAACCCTAAGCCAAGTACCTTCACATTTCTAAAACCAATGGGAGGAGAAACAAATATTTTGGAGTACGCCAATATCGCACCCTAAATGGGTTCTTTTGTAATGATATACGCCCTGAGACCCCTGAGTCTTGCATCGGCTTTACGTCTCTCAATAACAACAGCAGCTCAGTCCGCCAGGGTGATGTGCACGAACGTGGCGGGAAATTATTACTTGCGTGTCTACCTGGCTAAAATTTGGTTTCGTATTGCTTTAATACTCCTACATATCATTGACGCACAATAAAGATAAAAGACAAAGAAAACTAGGATTAAGAAGAAAATGTTCAATTTAGTGAACGTGAATGTTAAGGACACATAGGATGAAGTAGAGACCAGGGTGAACTTGACTAAAACAGGAGCACTTGCAACTTTATCACAAACCTTAATTTGTATTTGAAGATGAGGCTGGGTAAAAAAATTATGGTTTGTTAATGGGAGTGTTAACTTTAAATACTACTATTATGCATTAACAGAGAAAAAATTGAGTCTGATGAGAAAAGCAGAGTATGTATGTACAAACATAGAGATTGTAGACCCAGAGAGCCCTTCTGTTCACTGAGACTGTATATGAGGATCAGGACTCAGAAACAGAATCGAGTGCAGTGTAAAGTGTGTGAACAGCAACAGGTAGAGAAACCTGAGAGAGACACATCACTCTTTGAAAGCAACGACCACGCATTACAAAAGAGGAGTTCAGTCACTATTAATGATATTCTGTGCTTAGAGAGGTTTTGATAACCTAACGGTTTAAACTGGCTTGATAATAAAGTAAATGCGTGGATCAAAAGATTCAGTCCTGATTAATGGATCTAAAATCAGTATGAATTCAATAACACACACAAACACACGTCTATGCCCGCATACTTTACATGGACCTAAAATGATGACGTAATAATGTCAGAAGCAGCCCTGATGACCTTACATTTAGGATTTAGACACATCATGGATCAGCAAGCGGGTGTAAATCTAAATAAATAAAATAAATGCCCCAATCTCTGAAATGAAATTGTGATTCCCTTTAATTCTGAAAAACTTTAAGAATCTTCTGTTGGTCCAGCAAGGAACAACAAAATAAACTCAACTCTGCAATGTTTAAAAGAAAAAGTTAAATTCAAACTATGAATGCTGATTCTGGGTATTTTCTAAATAACAGCTTTTCACATTTCTTTAAAAAAAAGAAAAATATAAAACAAAGTAAACATAATGACCTAAATGACTGACTTAGAAAAGTGTGTGTGTGTGAGAGAGAGAAAGGAATAGACAGATTAAGTAGAAAGAGAGAGAGAGAATTTTAGAATCAGAAAGCATAATTGTCAGACAGAAAGACAGATGTCAACGTTTTAAAGTGAAAATCAGTGTGACCACATACATAGTGAAGTTCTGGGTAGTATTTTAGGCCCAGTGTTCGAGTAAGTGTCCCATACTGCCCCTGTCTTCATATGTCTTATACCTGCCCATTGGATCGATGCATCACGTACTTTGAACAGGCATGGTCAAAAAGCAAACCCTGGAGTTGTTTAAATGGATGCACTCTTGTTCCACAATGTGGACACTGGCCTCAAATAAAGTCCATGAAAACAGTGTGACCCACGTGACTGGCTAGGCCCTCGCCATCACGTTTTTTAAACAATGGGGTTTGCAAAGTCAGGGTGCTGTCCGTTTCACAAGCGGCAAGAAGGGTGCAAACACAGTGGCTCTGCTCATGCTTCATCATCTTTTTTATCATCAGTCATTCCCTTGAGTCTGGTCTATTCTTCTTATGATTCTGATGTATATAGGAAGGCGTATGTTAAGTGAGGTTGAAGGAGTGTTGTCTGAAATGCGGGTGCATATGTGTGTGGGTGCGTTCTATGTCTCATATAACTACATTGTTAATGCTGCTGCAGCTGTTATTGCGATTATTGTTTCTGCGGGACAGGTTGGGCGTGGCCATGAGCGGGTAACGCTCGTCGGGACAGCCATACTGAAGGAGGACGTCCATGCATTCCTGGCTGTTAGCCTGTCGCGCGTACGCCAGCGCTGTGTTGCCGTGGGCATCCCGTGCCATGATGTCCACCCCGTACTGCAGAGAGAAAGAAAAGAAGGGACTTAGATTTAGCAGGATGACAGACATTCTACATATTCCACTTTTGATTTGTAATAGCATTGCTGTAAGACACTTTATCTATTGTTATGGTACAGTAGTATCAGTGGCATAGTGTCGCTTGAGTGCTTTCATTTATATATATTTATATATATGGCTCATGACAAAAACCCAAACTCATTAATGCACGACCATCCACGTTTTTATGTCAAGGACTTTGCTCCGCCCAGTCAAGGTGATGTAATGAATAGAAAGTGGGACAGACTCTCTCACGCAGCAGCTATATTTTGGTTATGGTTTCTGCCTTTGCTGGTCAGGAGAAGCAATCTATTATTTCTTGATCTTTTAATCAAACAAAAATAAATTGAAGTACGAATCCCCAAATCATGTATATATATAATATATATATATATATATATATATATATATATATATATATATATATATATATATATATATATATATATATATATATATATATATATATATAAAAATCTGTGATTAACAAAGTTATTGTGAACAAGCACGTGCTCTTACCCATACAAGTAGTTGTGTGATCACCACATTTCCCTTGCGGCATGCCAGGTGCAGGGCTGTCCGGCCATCACCTTCGCCGCAGGATTCGTTGACCTCATCTCTGGAGCCATGGGCCAATAGAATGACCACGAATCGGAGGTCTTCCTCTGCGGTGGCCCGCAGTAACTGCTGTCCCAGAGTCAGTTCTGTGCATGTCAACGACGCCAAAAACAACTTCTGCTCGTACTTGGCCCTGATCCAGCGTTCACGCTCCTCTCTAAAATCACAAACACACAGAATATGGATTAAGCTTGAGACTGAACTTGGATGTCGACACACGGTTCACATTGGTGCCATGTTCTGATCTGCCTCTCATTCCAAGTGACATTTAAAAGTTGATGGGATTGGCGTACAGTGATGGAGCTTTTGTACGGCGAAGAAACATTTACAATCGCTCATGTCTCCATTACACACAGCGGTACCTAGACCTTAACACAGTCATAAAATACAAAGAGCTGTACAATGCAACTACAGTTGTGTAAATCTTACAGTCTTTCATATCACAGGTCAAATTAAATCCTAAAATCACAATAAAAAAAATCTGAATAAGGAAAATTAAACCTATACAAACCTTTACAACTATAGTATTTTTCTTTTTGCATACTAATACAACTTAATGGTGTTTTGTAGCTCAATTGAACACACATACTAATAAAAATGTATACCTTTACATTGGAAAGCATCTGTCTGACAAATGCAACTAACCACAATTTTCACAATAATACCTTTTTTTTCTTATTCATGTTATGCATTCTGAAATTTTTGTTTTCATTTTTTTGCATGATGATGATTCCCATAAATGTAATATTGCATTACAGGGAACCATGCTGTTCATCCATGAATTAAAAAAATAAAGCTAACAAAGGCCTGAAGAATAAAAGAAAAAAACGAATATAACACTTCACACCAATATTGTAATAAGTACGTAATGAGCAGGTGTTTGTGTGTCAGCTAGACTGAAAAAGAGAACATATTCAATAAAAGAAACCAAAACTACATAAAATATAACAAAGTAAAATAAACAGTGAATGAATGAAGTAGCATTCAGGTGCTAAGAATGCAACTGTGTGTGTGTGACATGTTAAGCACATGCAGGAAAGAAGATGGTCATAACCAAACGCTCGGTCTTTTATATGACCCCTGCTCAAACTGTGCTATGATACCACTAATCTCTGTTAATCCTTGCAGAGCAAACAGCCCTTCTCAGACAACTCTGGATTAGTTCAGCTTCAGCTCCTATCTGAAGGGCCGAGGGAGTTCTGATACCCCTGGGGTGGGGAAGGGAGCTGGGCAGAGGATATAGAGCTGTTCCCTAAAACACAGCTGCCCCTCAGGGAGTCTCAACCCGTGAAACCGGAGAACTGAGCTCCTGCAGCCACACTTCCTCCTTACAGGAGCATCTGGAAACAGACTCGATGTATCGGAACAAAGTAGACAGGCGACGATGAAAGACGACTTGCACCCATCTACAGCGCTTACAGTATGTTTAATTTTTTTGTGTATGGTTTAGCTGTTGCAATGGAGGAAGCCACAGTTACAATGACATGAAGAGCGACTAAAAGGGTTTAACTCAGACACCCTGATTACAAATTAGCCATGTATGGATGTCAGGGCCCAGAGTGCAGAGGAGATAACATTTTATCAGAGAAGCAGATGGATAAAAATAGGTAATCAATAACCCTGGGGATCGATAGTTTAGTGACATCCTTCTTAATCAAAGTAGCAAAGCCATACTGACAAACCTGAACCCCCACCGCACACAAAGATTTTCTGTCTAAGGCCACAGCTGAGCCTCACAGCCCAAGCTCACAGTCACAAACCCACACGCACAGCGTGTAACAATCGCCTGTTGATGTCAAACTTATCTTGCAGACATTTGACCACCAGCATGATGGCATAAAAACCCATAAGACTGGGTGTTTGGACCAAATGATCATCTGCAATTCATCTTAAAAACCTGTGCACCTCAGGACTCTTGCTATACTTTTGTGTACAATATGCTTCAGACAGCACATGGACTGTCCTGAATGTTGAACATAAGGAAAGATTTAGCCCTTGCAAAGTAAAGTTTTTAGTTTTTAGGTAGAGCAGAGCTTCTGGTGCATTTAAGAAGCAGGACCCATATCAATGTGGAGCGATGAAAGAGCAGGAAGAAGCATCAGATAAGACTTGAGCCTTGAGAAGCAGAGTAAAGCTGAAGCATCTGTGGGAACGTTGACAAATTTTATTAACTGTGTGTGCTTTTGGGGAGGGAGAAGGTTCCGGGTGCTGCTGGTCAGCTCGGGGTGAGTGAGAGGGCCGGCACGGGGGCCACGGACCACAGCCCTCACACAAAGCATCCTGGGAGTTGTGGATGAGAGCAACAGAAGGGGGAAAAGAGAGAGGAAGAGGCTCGGCAGGGTCTCCCCACGGCCCCTCTTCTCCTCTGTGTCTAGAGGAAATGTGGAGCTTCATTGCTCTTTGAAACGCATGCCTTCCCCAGTTAGCAACGTTGCTAAGGGCCAGGACCGCCTGGATAACGGAAAAAAGCTTCTGTAACCACTTTGTGGTCAAGCTTTTAAACTGTCCATTACTACAACTTTGAGAAGGATAATAATATTTGCTGTTTATATTTTGGTCTTTCTAAATGTACACACACCATGATGGAAGTGTAAATGGGTGTTTCTTGGTAACAAATAAGCAGCAGTCAAGGTGACATGTGAAGGGAGCAGTGCTTCCACTTTTTGAGTAACACACACACACACATACAGGAGGAGGAAAAAGGTCACCTGTTGCCTCCTATTTTTGTGTTGATAGCCTCCCTATTACTTATTTACACAGAAACTTCCATTCAAAAATTTAGGATCACCTATTCATTGTTTATTTTCCACATTCAAATTTATTTGTAACTTTTTTACAATGTTGCATTTTAGAATAATAGTAAACTCATCAAAACACTGAAAAGACACTATAGGAAATGTAACTAAGGGAATTAGTTCCAAAAAAATCCAGAGGAAATTAAAACAGTTATACTTTAGCATCTTCAATGCAGTCACCCTTTACAATTTTATTAAGCAGCTTCTTGAGGTCTCACCCCGTGATCTTTTTAAAACAATATTGATCTGTTTTGGGTTCTTATTTGCTGCATTACCGTCAAATGAAAAGCATTGAAAATTCTTAGTAAAATGTGCTCTAATAGGGTTAAAAGAGTTTTAAGATTATGAAAAACTATTTCAGGCAAGTGACCCCTAACTTTTGAAGGCTAGTGTACGTACCCACAGATAAAAGCAAAATAGATGAGGACCACTTATATATGCAATGGTTTTTATAATAAGACAACACAAATATGTGACCCTGGACCACAAAACCAAGTCATATAAGACGCATGGGTATATTTGAAGAGTTTGGTTCCAAAACGAGATAACTCATTTTTCAGAAATCTCGTTTTTGGTTGTGCGTTCCAATTAATATCAATTAGACTGCAGTTTATTTGTTTAGATTTAAGCCTTCATTACTTAAAAATTTCAGCTAACTAGCACAATAAAACACAATAATACACATCATAACATAATAATAAACATGTTTTGACCAAAACATTTATAAAAATGGAGTTATCTCTTTTTGGAACCAAACTATTAATTTGTAGAAAACGCAGAAATACATTGCATGGGTCAAATTATACATTTTTCTTTTATGCCAAAAATCATAAGTATATTATGTCAAGATCATGTTCCATGAAGATAATTGTACATTTACTACCGCAAATATATAAAAACATAATTTTTGTGAGTTGATGCAGCAAAATTGGCCAGAAACTCGCCTATAAACTTGCTCTCGTTGTTACCCGCTCTCTGAGGATTTCCCATTTAAATGTATTTTTATGTATCCTTGTTCCATCCACAAGGTCTTTACAGTAATAAGCCAGTAGAGAGCGCTAAAATAAACCTTAAATTAGTAATATGTGTTGCCTAAAAACTTCATTTGGACTTTGAACTTTAAATGCGAATCATCCTCACACTGGCTCATACCTGAAATTCGCGCAAAGCGTCATGGGGCGTAGGAATAGTGTGGATATTATCAGCTATGTCTGGCTCTCTACCAAGGGTCTCTCCTAGGACTTTCCTCCCACAGGGTTTTTCTCCTAGGGTTTTTTTTAACCCCTGGGGAGTCTGCTGACATTGGCTTAACTTAGCACCTTATTACATAGGTTACATTTTTACAATGCTCACTAGTATGGTTAATCTTAACCGCTGTATTCTGCTGCTTATGTTTTAGGATTTTTCCGTGTTTTTTCCTGCATCTATTAATGTAAAGCTGCTTTGAAACAATTAAACAATTGTGAAAAGTGCTATATAAATAAAATAAAATTTAATTGAACTCATTGAAAAAAATCAGTAAAGAAATAAATATCATCTTGTTTTTGCTTGTCATAAATTCACCTGTCAAGTTTAAAGTATCAAGTATCAATGTGATGGCACAGAAAACCATGTATAAACATCCATGATTAAACAAAAGAGCAAACAAATGCCCAGTGGAGAGACTGGGAAACTGCTGGCCATCATTAGCTGAATCTTAGGGAATACATCCTCACACAGGATGTATGCAAATTAAATTAGCTACTTTGTTCCATGTGCGTGTTGTGTACCTGTCTGGAGCTCTGAGCCTGTAGTCAGTGTCTCTCCACTGGGGAGGGATTGTCGCTGGCACACTGCGGGTTTCTCCATGACTCTAATTAAAAACTACTGGTCATGCAAGTTAGATCCAAAATGGCTGCATGTGGTAGCACTGAACCTAATCTAGTCTGTGGGATTATGGGATGTTTACCTGAGGAAAAGGTATGGAGGGGGTTTGTGGACGGACAGTAACCTCGTCACCATTGGAAACCGTCAGGCGGAATGCAACAGGCCGGGTCGCAGGGGAATAATCGGGTGTCTACATCAATCTCTTGTCAGGATGGTTTCCTGTTTGTGATTGTGTGTGTGCGTGCTAGCTTTGTGTTCTCCCTGGACGATCACTTTGTGGGGTTGTGTTTACACACTTGCCAGCGCTTCCTGTCCAGCTCAAAGCCAGCGGCTGTTTACCCAACACTGACAGGCGTCCGCTAAAGCAGCCGCCCGTGACAGGACGGCCGCCCTCCAGCTGCCACTGTCTCCAGAAACCCCCCATCCCAAACACACGCACCTCTGAACTTCTGAGCGTGTTGAGAGCAAGGTTCAGGTCAATGGGACATCCAGAGAGTAAAGACCACATACGAGATGTTTCAATGACTATGTGATCACCAGTTTTCAAGTTAAAATGAGTAAAAGGAAAAAGAAAAACAATTCAGAGATAAGACGACGACTTTTGTTGAGATCGACGTTGATGTTCTTTTCTTTCAGGCTAATTATACCGCTAATTCAGCTCATTAGTGCCCTACTGACTCACAGGTAATGAACTCTGACAGGCTAAATCTGTCAAACAGACAGCAGCGCACATTTACCTGCGCATGCGCAGGCGCTTACGGATGCATGCTCATTTATCCCAGTGTTTAACCATTACTGCAGAACATATACACAAATGAAGCACTGTTTACACTCCCATTACCTTTCTACACAGGTACTAATAACACTACTTTATGGGTCCAAAGAAACTCTGCAGGGACACAGGATCTTGCATAAGCAAGTTTAAACCACTTGCAATGGTCCATGTGCTTAAATGCTGTCTGGAATGCATTGAATGTATTTGAGTTTACATTACGATGACACAATTCAAAGGGTTTCAATATCAAGGCAAGTAACCACCTGCAACTACAAACTCAACAAAAGGTCTCCCGCCATTTTCTGAATGGAGAAACTCCACTGACGACCATTTGTGAGGTGAATAAGGTACAATTCTACTCCAAGAGCCGCTCTGTTCTTAGCCCCCCTCCCACCCCCTCTCCCAACAAGAAAAAAAACACGGGTCTGAAATCAATTATCCTCTCCAGCCTACTCATTAGCTGCCCTTGGATAGACACAGATAATTAAGCTCAGAGCTTCTTTTAATATTACGGGCACTTAGCGATTCTGATTCTGACTGAGCTCTGGCCTGCACCACGCTCAAATCAGTCCCACTGGAGGCAATGGGCCACACTCATATGAGGTTCCATTAACTGGATCAGAACGCTTCAGTGGCGGCATGCAAATGGGGGCCAAAGGGCAAAGACAGAGGAAAAAGTATGTGTGTGGGAGAACAGAAATCTGCTAAGCATCAGTAAAACTCCAAAGGGTCTCATTGTTGAGTTTCCGAACTCTCTGTGATTCGCTCATCGCCACTTAAATTGAGTTGAGAGATGACACAAAATTATGGGGAGAGACACGTGCTCGAACCCAGGTCGCAACTTCTTGTATGCTTCCACACAGAATCAATAACAACAAAGTCCTTTTACAGTAAGTTAGTTTTAATTCTAATAAGAAAGGACATAATAAGTATTACCTTTTTACACTGAGCTAACATTACTGTGTAAAACTAATGTGTACAATTTTTGCCTGGTTGTCACAGTTGTGATCCATGCTCGTTAGGGGTGTAATGATAAATCGTGTTTTCTATGAGTATACGCTCACCGGCGCCAACAGGTGGTGCCTGTCAGGAAGTTGCTCAAATCCCTGTCACGCCACAGAGCGGCACTCACATAGTTTAACATAAAAATAACATCATGTCTGTCCCAAATCATTAACGATTAACATTGGGTGATAATGTATATTTTGCATGTTGAAGTAGATGCAAACTAAGCTTGCGCTATTTAATGTGCACTTCCGGTGTATGATACCTCTGAGTTGTCCTAGACGCGACGTGGCACGGCGCTTTTCCTCTGGTGTGCGACACCCTAAAGAATTATGGTGAAATGCCGCTAATTCCAAAATAATGTATATTTTGCTTTTTGAAGTAGACACTAACTAATCTCGCGCTATTTAACGCTTTCGCCGCCATTGACGAGATATCTCGTCAATCAAGAGAAAATGCTTCCCTGCCAATGACGAGATTTTCCGTCTTTCCGCAATACCGCTATTATCCACCAGGTGGCGCCCTTCCGCAACTTTTTTAACCCGGAAGTATTGCCCTATGGCAAGCGGCTGCATGTCCGTGTCTGTTTTAAAGATCGCTCTGAATGGGATCTCTTTGAAAAGTCCGTCACAAAAATGGAATTATCTCTGCTTTTTGCTCAAAATGTGGTGTTTTTGCAGAAACCTACCCATATTCAAAAGCTGATTACAAAAGAACCACTGAAGGTAGGATGAAACGTTTTTTTTTTTTTTGAAAGCAGAGGGTCCGTTCTTCCATTTCGTATATTGTATGTTTATATATTTAAAGAAGAACATTTTCTGGAAGGCATTAAACTTTGGTGAAAATCATGATAAATTTACGCTGGCGCTGGCTGGCAACTTTTTAAAAAAACGCTGGCGGTGAAAGAGTTAACGTGCACTTCCGGTGTATGATACCTCTGAGTTGTCCTAGACGCAACGTGGCATGACGCTTTTCGTCTGGTGTGCGACACCCTAAAGAATTATGGTGAAATGCCACTACATCCAAAAGCAAGAGGGTGCCCTTGTGCAGAAACTCAATATGCACCGCAGAAGAAGTACCATTTACACACGCATATCCAGGAAATGCCTAGAAGCGTATTTTTATCGCTGTTTTTAAATACATGTTATAAACAACACAAACTAGCATAGTACATGAAAGAGCTGTGCATAATATCGCCATTGCGATTCAGAATCGATATCGGACATATTAGTGTGTGTGTGTCGCGATTTATCATTACACCCCAATGCGCGTCATCTCCCCTCATCTTTAGCAAACCAAAATCTTTTCAACAAGGTATTCGTTTCAGAGATCAGTTTTGCCACTAGCCAGACAGATAAATAAATACAGACTGGAAGATCACTTCGATTCAAGTACGTAACCGCGAAGATGTGTGTGTGTGTCCGATGAAACCATCTATATACTGAGGTATGAAGAAAGACATACAGAAAGGGCACGAGATAACAAAAAATACACAAATTATTTATTCTGCATTAAATTGGACAAAAAGTATACCGAATTATGATTAGGGCATTAAATGCTCTCATTGCTTCATATTATCTGTCTTTCTTTTAATACGCTGTGCTCTGATTGGCTGTTATCGGCCAGTTTAATGTCAATTGTAAATTGGAAGGCTTGTTAGCCAAGTTGGGACATGATTACGGGCAATGGCAGGCAGTCATGTAAAAAATAATATCTATTAGCCTAATCTAATCAAGAAGTCCTTTTACAGATGAATTACAATGGGGCAGCCAATTATTTGAAACATTTGTGCAGTGGTTTCTGTCAAGGAAAGAGGAGAAAGCGAGACATGGGGAGGAATTGAGGAGCTGTTTAACATGCAGGCCATGAGCTGGATCACATCACTGGTCTTCTCACAGGAACGAGGTCAGAGGCTGACAAACGCAGATCAGCTTGTTAATGCTGGTGAAATGGACCACCGTGATTGTCTGTCAGTGCGAACAGGAAAACGAGGAATAAGGAAATGATGTGTAGTACAAATTTAAGTATGTCAAAATGTGTGGGAAATTAATTTCTTATTCTTCTACGCAAAGAGAAAGTTGGGTGAGTAAGCGACTCCTGAGACATTACTGCATTAATAGCACGTTGCTGTCCGTCTACGCCTGGATCTGAGAAAGAATTGAGCCCAGCAGGACCCCCGACTCCCCCCTTCCCCATCCATCCCCGGGGCCCAATCTGATCTCTGCTTTGGGGACGCGCACCTGCACCCCGGCCCAGATTAAGAGCCGGGTCTAATTTGAAATCTGTTAGCTCTGCCCTTTCAGAGACCGATATCTGGCCATAAAGAGGCTCTTTCTCAGCCACTTACTGCTGAATTATTATGAGATGGGCATTGCTCATGATAAAGCATGCGGCTGCAAAAATCAGGCTGTGTTGAGCTCGATATCTCAGTTGTCTGATAGAGGTAAGACTCCTGTGGACGAAAGCACGCTTGTGTACAGCATATTCACGTAGTTGAAGTCTAACACGCATACATATCTATTGACCGTGCAAAAATGTAAATAGTCAGAGACAGATTTGGGAACGCATCATTAACATGCACAAAAAAAAAGAAGTGCGTGAACAAGTCATGTAGAGACATTCTCGCTTGGTGACAGGCTGTGAAACGTCAACGTGTCGCTGAGAGTTGGCATTATGGGATGCCAGCGAGCACCACCCTCCTAATAAGTCACCACGAGGCGCAATTAGCAGAGCTGTCACTCCTACACTGCCTGGTCCGCTAATACAGACCGGCACTGTGTGTGTGTGTGTGTGGCAGGAGAGTGGAGGCTCTGTTGTCCGTGGCAGTAATTAAAAAAATGAGACCGCAACATGGCCCGGCTGCCACCACAGAGCACTCGTGCCAAAACCTATCGCCTCGGAGAGAGCAAGCGTGAATGTGTGCCTGTGTTTAAACAGTCCCTAAAATAAGCCCACAGCAGTGTCTTGGAGCGCCCTCGTACTGCCTGGGCTTTTAAAGACAGTGGAGGTGTTAATTTATCACGGGCAGTAAAAGGTTAATGGGTATGTTTAGAGATTCTCTCGGGCTCTATCATACATAACGCCTGACTGGCCTATGGGGTAACAGGATGAAACTTCCTCTTAAAACATCAGTCTTCAGCCTTTTTCATACAGTTATGGGCCATGGACTTGTTATATATTGTATAAAATTGGCCTGGCCTATAGTAAAATGCATAAGGAATCACATTAGTATAATTTCGTACTTTGTTATGATCTGAATAAATCATTATTGATGTACAGAGAATTAGCTTTTTACATAAAACATGTTTTAAGGGGAAAGTTCAAATAAAAAAAATTGTGACCATCTCTGAGGTGAAGTCTCATCTGATTTTTTTACATGGCCTTACTCAGTCAATATTAAAGATATCAAGGTTATATTTTCACAGATTTTTTATTTTTTACATTATGTAAGATGACTTGATGTAGAAAATAGTAAACAAAACATGACTTTAGCTGGGTTTTCATAAACAGGGTCAAATTTGATGCTTAACAGCTACAAACTCCTGACACACAATGCCTTTCATCACATCCAGGTGGGTTGTCCCAAACATAATATTAAACAGGGGAACGAGGGGTGATCCACACACAGATGATGATTCCACACAGAGTTGTGGAAGAGAGCAGTTGTTTCCCCGATACCTACACCCCACACCCCCAAAACAGGACACTAATTGAAAGGCGAAAGTAGCCCAGACCTTGACAGGCGGGAGGTCAGCCTAATTGCTGCTGGCCATATTTAACATTAAGATAATCAGCCCATTAATTACCCTTTGGATCATTAAATCAGTCGCTTGCAAAATGAAATTTCGAGCTCTATTACTCACTTGAGAGACCACGAGGGTGGGTTTTCATTTATCAGCCACCAATCCTGGATGCAGCGTGCGCACACTAATGCCAGTGCTGTTCGCCGGGATGCAAGCTCTGCCTCGAAGCATAATGCTGCCACATGCTTATCAGGAAGACGTGCACGTCAAATGCAAATTCGAACATGCTTTTTAACCCCACTCAAAATTGAGAGAACACTTTCGCTTACATCTTTTTAGATTCACACTGTCAAGGAATTCAAATTCACTTTCGCCTAGTTAGATTGAAGGTATTTGGTTACAAGCTAAATCAATTCAACAGCCCAGTAAATCATGTTAAGACCGCAAATTACATGCAGTTGCACTGACAAAATCAAACGGATGGGCATCCATCCAGCCCTATGCTATTCTACAATTGTACATTTATTTTGGATTTTTTTGGACTTAAGCTGGATTTTGCAAAACCCCTAGAGTTTTGAGAGGGAACTGCAGTGGGTTTGCAAGAATATGACCTAAATTGCAATGAAGCACTAAAGGCTAAGCACTAAAAGTAGCACTAAAGCACTAAAAAAAAATAAAAAATAAAACAAACAAACAAAAAATAAATAAATCGACAAACATATCATAAGGGTCAGTTTTATAAAATTGAGATTTATATATAATCTGAAAGCTGAATAAATACTTAATAATAATAATGAATTAAACCATTGTTTAATGGTATGTATGGTATTGTATATTTGTCCTATCCTATTTATATTTATTATTAAAAATCTGGATTCACAGGGTGGAATCAAATAAAAATATTGAGAATATCGGGGAAATATTGAGCCTTTAAAGCATCCACTGAAAATAAAGTTTGATATATTTATGGTGGGAAACGTAAAACAATATCTTCAAGGAACATGAACTTTACATAATGATTTTTGACATAAAAAAAATTGGTAATTTGGACCCATACACCGTAAAAAAATTATTTGCTGCCTTAAAATTTTTTGTTGAATCAACTCAGATTTACAAGTCATGTCAACTTACTATTATTTAGCTTGACAAGAGATGAGTTGCTTCAACTTATAAAATGAAGTTGACCTTTTTCAACTATATTATATGACAACTCATCTGTAGTTATAACAACTCATCTCTTGTCAAGATAAATAATAGTAAGTTGAAATTACTTGTAACTCTGAGTTGATTCAACAAAAAAATTTAAGGCAGCAAATAATTTTTTACAGTGTACAACATACTTTTGGTTTTTGCTACAAATATACCTGTGCAACTTATGGTCCAGGGTCACATATATCATATATACTGGTGACAGTGTATGAAACCATGTCAATTATCTGGCTAATGATTAAATTAATAGTTAATGGTAGCTAAGGTGTAAACTGTGACCGTTCCTATGAACTGACAATTTTGTGCAGCAAACTAAAACTCTGAACTTTAATACTGGATTGTGCAATAGCAGCGTTATTACATTTCTATGTGAAGTTTAACTCTTTCCCCGCCAAAGTTTTTTTAAATCGCCAGCCAGCACCAGCATTTTTATGACTTTCACAAAAGTTTAATGCCTTCAAGAAAATGTTCTTCTTTAAAAATATAAACATACAATATATCAAATGAACGAACAGATCCTCCGCTTAAAAAAAGTTTCATCCTTCCTTCATTAGTTCTCTTTTATCACCTCTTAAATATGGGTAGGTTTCTTCAAAAATACCAAATTTTTAGCAAAAAGCTGAGATAATTCCATTTTTGTCAAGGGCTTTTGATAGAGATCAGATTCAGAGCGATCATCAAAACATACACAGAGTTTGTACTAAGGGATTGCTTCAGGGTTTTTCAAGTTGGGTAAGAGCGCCATCTGGTGAATAATAGCGAAAATAAGGATTGCTGGAAAAAATCGTCATTGGCAGGGAAGCGTTTTCTATTGCTTGACGAGTTAACTTGTCAATGGCGAGGAAAGAGTTAAAATCATTCATGTTTTACCTAATAACTCTTGAATCCTTGACATGTCACAACTGAACCGAGGTTTAAAAGAGCATCTTTTTGTAAATATTTCAGTGGCTGTTCAACCGTTTACTGTACAACCAAGGGGCAACCTTCCGATCTCTCTGATGAAGCCAATACGGAAGTGATTTAAACTGCAATTCATTGACTGGCCGCTAGAGACTGGCTCCAAAAGGGAGTCAATTCCCATAGACCTCCATGTTAAAATGGCCAACTTTCCAGTAGAAAATAATATGTTTACAGCCTGGTACAGCCTGTTGTTTTTGGTCTGTATAGCTAATTTTGCCCTTCATGACAGCTGTAAGGGGGTGATTTTTTTGTAACTCATCCGTTTAAATTATATTAAGCCTTAAAGTTCAGCATAATTAAGGGCGTGGCCACTTGAGGGCCGGTTGAACAGCCAGTCACCTCAGCTTCACCCACGTCCCGCCTTTTTACCCATTTTCGGATATCCGCGAGTGATGCGCGGCCAAGATGGCGACGGCAGGCAATGCCTACTTTAAGCTTCAAAAACATTTTTTCAGAAACTTGTGGGTGACGTCACGGAAAATACGTCCATCTTTTTTACAGTCTATGTGTACAACACTTCTAATTTCAATAGATTGAATACGCTGATATACATATACCTCTTATATTTCTACATATCTATAGAATAACTAACAGCCTACCCCACTCGCATTTAGATTTTGTAGAATTGCATTACTTGAAATCATATGCATATCATTTACATTATTGGGTTTTAACTGATAAATAAGGAGAAATCTATGTCCCCGGTCTCAAGTATTTAAAAGAATATAGAGTAAAATGCAAGTTTCACCTTGTGATGCATCTTGTCTGCTTAGCCAACAAATTCATTGTACATCAAATATCAATGTCATTAAACAAACGGACGTTCCAGTCAAACACATGAGGGAAATACATAAGTAAACTCTCCCTGTCTAGTTCAGCGGGAGTATTGAGGGTGAGCAGAGAAATGACTGCAGGACTGTGTCCAGTGACTGAGGTTAATTGAGATAATATTGACCCTCTCTGTAATCTCCTCTTCCCACTCAGGGGGCCACATGCCTTCACATACATAAATAAACAGCTACATGAGGAACTATAATCGCATTAGCACATCGACGACGGGCGGCAGAAAATGGCCGATCCATATCGAAAGATTTTCGGAGAGGAGGGGAGTAATTAAAAGGTGCTTCAGGTGACTAATGAGGCCGGTGTGGAATGGGAAGTCGATATTTTGGCGGCCAACAGTCAGCACTAATTTGTTATGATGGCTGGTGGGACTAAAGGCTCTCTGCCGATAATTACGCTGCTAAAGATGGAGGGGCGAGAAAATGGAAGAATCTGCTTTTAGGCTTCCCACAATTCCAAACACGTATGAAATAGTGAAAAGGACGACAATGTTGGATGCTGGACTGCCAAAAAAAAAGGCTTTTGGTATCATAAACAAGGCACTGTGTTGCTTTAAGATCATAATGTACACTGCAAAAATCTACACTTTTTGTTTACATTCAAATTATTGAGGGAGATTACAGGCGCAATCAGGTTGTGTATTTTGCACCACCAGTTTGGCACCACACTGAATTTTACTAAATAAATTTCAAACAAACCCTTCCAATAGACTTGCCCCAAACACACGGCACTGGTTGCACAAATGTTGTTATGATCGGGCCAATCGCGCTTGTCAAACAAGCAGATTGCAATTTTGTTTGATGCCTATGGTTGGACAGAAATTACACACTTGACCTTTAGAAAATACGAAATTATGTAATTGTGTACCTGCTGGCATCAGGGGCGGGCTTTAGGCGTCCTTGAGCATTGGCCTCCCATACGCTATTGGCCAGCTCATTGCCAATGGCTGACATGACCTTGATGAGCTCCATAGGCCACTCGTCCAGGTCCAAAGAGCGGACGCGGGACAGATGTGTCCCCAGGTTACGGTGAATGCCTGAACATTCTATACATATCAGAGCCCCCAGGTTCAGGCTGGCCCAGTCAGGGTCTGAGAAAGCCAGATTAACAGGGAGACAGAAAAAGAAATGGTTCACAATGCTCTATATGTACGTACAATATACTTACTTTGTAACTGTAATTACTAGGAACCAACCCTGAACCTTAGCCTAACCCATATTATGTGCATTTTTTATACAAGTTTACTGTAAATGCACACATTGTACAATAAGCTGCTTGTTAAATAACAGAAAAATCTTGACGAACCATATGTCGAAACCATTGAAAATCATTTTACGATAACATTTCTATAGAAGTAATGTTTCTGTTATTTGTGTTAAATTGAACAAATTCAAATGGCCTAAATTCCTAAATACTATCCTTAGTAGAGACTAACATTATGTCTTTATGTTCAAGATCTGCAACCATGCATCTTATTTTCAGGCTTGTACTTTAAAAATGGGTGTGGCTTAAGATCCTGACATCACATAACAAAAATATACAGATAAACATGTACATACAATTTTACCATTTAAAAAGATGGAGGAGGTCATTTTAAACACTGGACCATTTAAATGGAGCAGTATAATGATTTGTACATAAGACAAATCTAAGGGGTAATAATAACATGTTTTGACGTTAGAAGACGACTTACTTTGTGCTTCACAGTCCACACAACGAGTGTTTCCTCTCATGTTCCTGACTGATTGCAGTGCAATGGCTTCCGATTGGCTGCTCAGACGAGACTGTGGGCACAATTATTACAAAGTTAAAGTTTAAAAGGAAACCGCTCAGAAAAGAAAGCATATTATAAAAGCATCATCCAGCAATTGCTTTTACACAGTGACTACCAGCAACATTTTGCCCTGCATTTGAATCATGAAATGAGATTCAAAGGCAGGGAAGAACGAGAGGCAAATTCAGTAAATGGAAGAATAGAACTCGCTAGAAGGTCCAGGGAAGTGCAATTGGCCTTGGCCTGAGGCATAAACACACACAGCGGGTTGAGATTTAAGACCCTAGTGATGCAAAAGACATGTCATAATAGGAGCAGTGTAATATTAGGACTAAAGTAATTACAGTTTCAAGTGTGTGTGTGTGTATGTGTATATTCTGGCCGCACTGAAATGGTCTCATTCACAACAATAGCGTAAGGCACATCGTGTTTGAATGCTTTTGGTAGACTAATCTGGTTTGTCACCTTCTGTTTGCTGCTCTCACAGGACTGCAGGCTCGCAAGGATCTGGCTTTCAATGGCCTGCACCCAAGCGTCTCGCTCCTCATAAGACGTCGCCTCAAAATTCCATGTCTGTCCCGTCAGAGACACGATGATGAATTCAAAGTTGTCCTCTTGTTCTAGATCAAGGAGAAAGGAAATGCTTATTTATCCTAAGCAACAATTGCAATTTAACTCCGAGTAATACAGTTTTGTGATGCATTTTGGGCAAACATTTGTAAAATTTCAATTCAAGTTTTGAATTTCATCCATCTGCTATTTGTTGGACAAAGGCATGGTCCCGCCCCACACTTACACCAATAGTTAAGTCGATGTTGTTATAATCTCCTTAGTACACACAAAATGCGATTCCTTTTTGGTGCTGCTAGTGGACAAGAAATTACACACTTCACCTTTACTTACATAAAGACTAAGGAAGGTTTGGTTAGGTTTTGGTTCTAGGTCAACAGTAACCAGCCAGTACAAGGAGAGATTCTTGTCCCTGTAGAGCACCTGTTAGCTGCGGGATAAACTCTACAACCCCTGACCCACATGCTTGCCCCCCGACCCTTGTCAGGATATGCCACTAATTACAGACCAGACCAAAGCAGTGTCCCAATTCTTCCAATTGTGCTGCTGGCCCTGTCCAAAATGCTTTCTAGGCAAAGTGACATATGGATCTACTAAACAGGGCCCTGGTTGAGTTAATGGGCCAATCACAAGACAATTAGGAGAGTGTGTGTGTGTGTGTGTGTGTGATAGAGAAAGAGAGTGAGTGTGAGTAAGAGCACCTTTCAGGAGTACAGAAAAATGTAAAAGTTGTTAGCAGCATAGAGGGTCAACATTTGGAAAATGTTAGGAACAAAAAGCCATTGACTAGGTCATTAGAAGGGACAGCAATGGAAACGGCATGCAGATGGCTCGAAGAGAGATCCTGCATTGATGAGATGAGGTGGTGTGTCAAAATCAAAGACCCCCCCCCCCCCCGAAACATGATCTTAGGGAGAAAGAGATCACATACTTTACACATTCTGTTTATAATTTCCTTTGGATGGAGCAATTACATAATGAAGAAGCAATCAGAGAGAGAGAGAAAGAGAGCAAGAGTCCCTAAGGCCGAAATGCCATACAAGGGAAGGACCTGTCATCTCCACTGCAGTGTTTGCAAACCAATGAAAAACATGACCAGAAAAAACAACCTGAAAAGGTCAAATAAAAAAATTTATCCGTTTACGTTTAATAACGCATTACTTTTGCCACGTTTACTCCTTTTATTTAGACTACACTACCGTTTTCGACCCTTATAAACGGAGTCGTTCGTAAACGCTGCAAACTCCGTTTTAGTTTGCGTTTCAGTGTAAATGAACGTAGGCGGAGTCTTATGTAAACGAACAGCTAACATGACAGCACATCATTTTCAAAGTGTAAGTGATTTTTTTAAATGGATGTTTACAACAGAGGTTTTGCCCAAAATAGTAAACTTAGTGCACGCTTTATTGTTTTTACCATGTATCTTTAAAGAAAATGTCTGTTTCATATTTGTTTGAGTATTGTTGGGTTTGAATATTGTTGTAACGTTGTTTTTTATTTATTTAATTTGCTTATTACAAAAGACAGACTGCAATTTAAAACTCCATATATAGGGCGTTATCATGGATTGAAGGCCAATATGACAGGAGAAATGGAGTGGGTCAGGCATAATTTTCATGTTTAATTTAAGTTTTTTTTGCTACTTTAAAACGAATTTCGTTTCATATAATTTGTCTTTTAATTTTAATCAATGTTTTGTTTATAAGTTTTGTGGATATTAATTAATAAGAACATTAAATTGATATCTCGATGCGTAAACAACTGCGATATTCTACCTAATGCCAAAACATGCAGCATCATTTGCAATAATATAGGTGTTGTTTTAAAGATGTGCAAAATCATATTATCAAGTATATCACTTGTTTTTCAAAAACCAGCATTCAGTGCACAGAAATTCAATTTGCATGCGCATTCAGAGCATGATGTAGCAGCACATTTGATTGCGGCATGTTTATGACTTTTAAAAAACCAACATTATATTCATTTTTAATACTTTAGCCAGCTGTGCTTTTTGCAATTTCTGTGCCGCTAGCGAAGGGCGTGCCCGGGCCGGGCGCACACTTTTAAAAATCAATGTCATCATTTTACACACTTTAGCCGACCACGCTTTTGTCATGAGCAGAGGGAGTGTGAGGGAACACACCACATGCACGGAGTACATCGACAGGTAAAGGGAAGATAAGTTATTTGGTGTTTATCTGACAAATACAGTCAGTTAGTAAGAATATTTTCTATAAGATCTATAAGATCACCAATATGAACTGATCAATGAACTATTATAAATATAACAGCGTGAAATGGCTGAAGAGGAACTCGCTACATTAAAGCAATGAGCATTTATGTAGGCTTAAGCTATGCATTAGTTTGCATTTGATGAATTTGATTTTTGCTTCAAGTACGCTACTGTTTAGTACTGTTTACTTGAATGCTATACCGTTTTAAATCATAAAAACCTTTCTGTTTGGTTAATAACATGAACATTAACATATTGATCATATTAGTACTGTATGTTGTAGGGGGAGCTACAGTAGAACAATATAAGATTTTCACAAACACATTTTTATAGGATAGAAAATATTGTCTGTTATCGTTTCCAGCCTTTTAAAAATGTTTTTAAATACAAATCCTCTACTGTAAACAGGGCATGAATGCGGAATACGCATTTGCATGACAATATCGTTTTCACTGATTCCCATTTTTGGGGACTGATAACTTGCACTAGGAAACACATTTTCAAAGGTTTGCATTTTAAGGACCCCAAAATGCTTTTGTTGTGTAAACAAACAGCCAAAGTGAGGAAAAAGTTCCCTGTTTTTGGTTTAAAAACGTTGTCGTCTAACTCTGGCCTGAATGCCCAGTAACCGTATTTGAACAACAAATTAGTCATTTTGAGGAACATCAATTTCAAACACATTGAAATCAATGGATTTATAACTTGCACTGTACATTCAGGCAATGACAGTGCGATTCCAATAAATAAGCCTTCAACTTTGTCTACAAGCCTATTGCACATGCTGCTCTCTTGGAATTGTCTCCCTGTGAGGCCATTTAACAAGTTTAATCAGCGGGAAATCTGTGCAGCCACACCATTTCCTCTCTTTGAGTCAATCACAGGCCTAATTGGAGTCCTATCATACAAGTCATGTTAAAGGTCCCGGAGGGCCACAGGCCTCCCTGACCGCTGTAAAAGAGCCTTGTGTTCAAATCCCAGAATTCATCCCTGACTGCTGGAGATGCTTGACAGCCAGTGTGCATAAAACTCTCTGGCCTCCAGACTCACAGAGAGACAGAGAGATGAAGAGGGAATGATAGGAAAGTGAAAAAGAAAGTTTGATCTCATTCCTGATCTGAATCAAAGGGATAAAAAGACATCAGATAATTTGTTCCAAAATTAACCACATTTATGGCAAAGGTCAAATGTTGTGCAAAATAAAAAAGAATTGGTTGGCGAGTCTGGCTTATTATTTATTCATTTTAAGTATTTTAGTAATGTTTGAGAGTTTTGGGGGCTGGTGGGACCACTGGAGCATCCAAGGCAAGATTGGGCCCACCCTTCAAAGGCACAGGCCCTCTGGGGTCAGCAGCAATGTTCTCACCCTAATTAAATTGCAGCGCTGTTGGGGAGAGGGCGGTATTTGACAATTATGAAAAGCAACAATGCAGAAAGACGAAATTCTGAGGCAAATGTGTAAATGGGCTCCACCTCCTCCCCTAAGCACACAATTAATAAAAAAAAAACAATAGTGTCATACAAAACTGTGTTGACAGGGCATCAGGCAGCCTAAACTTGAAAACATAGGCAGCCATCACTCATCTTGTGTCGGGTACTGATCTCCATATCATAACTAATGGGAGTAATCATTACGTTTTACGATTTAGACCTAGACAAAGTATCCAATAATTTCCTTTTACAAATATGTTTTCGTACCAGCATGAAATATCCCTCACAGGTACACACACGCTTTCCTGCGGCAACACACAAAATTACAGTGCTTTTCTATTCTTGTGGGTGATGTTCGAAGATATTGTAGCATTTGTGAACTCTGACACAGGCAACCTTTACCGGCACAAAACACAACACACAATCAACTATTAGAGCAAAGATGCAGCATGCCCAAAAATGAGGGTGGGGGTGTTACAGTACCTCTACCCGGCCCAAACGGCAGCGCTTGGGGGTACAGTGAGAGTTGAATGGATGGAAACACAAATTAACCGAGCGAAATGTCAAAGCGCACAGTATTGCTTTGTGACACAGGTCATTAATTCTCATATTATCCCCTCCCATTTCAAGCATCCAGCATTAATAACCTGGCAAATATTACAGGAGTTACCCACATTTAGGGAAAAATGCGAACAAATAAATAAAGTGGAGGAGGGATGGAGTAGTGGGACAGGGGGCATATGAAGAGGGCTAATCCATACATGTGACCTCCCATAATGGGTCCATCCCACCACAAGACTGACAATCTGATTTTCCATTCACGATAATTAATCGGAGGAAAACTTTACGAGAAGACAGAAATAGAGAGACAAGCAAGGAACAAAACTGTAAATTAGTTAGATTGACGTATATTGGTATTCATGCAGAGGAAGTTGTGGGTATGCTGGTACATCATCTATTTAAGTAGAAGGGGTACATTCTCCTTCACCTCTCCAGCTAGAGTTACCTTCAGCGTTGCGTCTGTAAGCGTGGCGCAGGCTACCGACTCGATTTAGTTTCCATGCCCTACGTTTAGCTGCATCCGCCAGTGGGCAAAGTGTAAAGGAAGAGATGGCAAGAAAAAGAAAGATGAAAAACAAAACATGGCAGGCGTGGACAAAGTGGAAGAGCAATAAAGACACATTTTTCAAAAAAGACATATTGTAGGAAAAAGCAGCAAGGACAATGCATTAGTTAAGAAAGCCATAATAATCCACCATTTAAGTGGAAAAGTCCAAGACAAATTAGAATATGAATTTAAATAAATATACTGAAAAAATGATAACAACTTATGAACAACGTGATATTTAAAGCGATTTACATCAAAAAGTCAGCTGAAACTGTTGCAGTGAGCATAGTGCAGTTTAAATCCTTACTGCTGTAATGCACAACCTTTTTGTTCTCAGCTGAATGTGCGCATTAGCACAGGTCTGATCTTTTCTCTTTAAATAACTGCTCATTTTCACGGTGCTGATGACAACTGACCTGAAGCCACTTTAGCTCAATGCAGTCTCTGTTCCCCTCAGGCCAAAAGGGACATTTGTTACACAACAGCAATCTTGGAAAAACAAACCCGTATACTTCTACCCGTGTAAGGCATCAGAGACGCAAAATCTAGGCAAAGTGCGAATTAAAGCTAATGGGTGTCCGGAATCAAGCCATTTTCCACACAATAGACTCTGAAGTAAACCAGTATGAGCCAGAGTTCCTGAAGAAGATGTACTCAATATGACTGTCATGTGCCATGCTTGATATCCCATCCAAACCGTTCTTCGCCTTTTAATAACCATCAATTTCACGAATGTCTCTTTTAACATCTCTCTCTCATTTTAGGTGCTTAAAAAGGCACTTCAAAACGGCTTTTGTTGATCACAGAGAGCTATTTTAGCAAAGTGCTAGAGAAAAGGTGAATTGTCCTTTTTTTCCATACCATTAGGAAGCCATAAGACCATCTTTGCTTTGTTCCTGTGTATAACAGCATAGAGCTGTTCACCTGCAGAATATTTTAATTAAACGTTGCGGCCCCCGTGCCAGACCGATTCCAGCTGAGGACACCTGTCAGGCCCTGTTCTCTTCTGGAATGTCTTTCTCTTTCTGATTTTTAAAAAGTATCTCCTTTCTCTGACTCGTCCATGTCTTTGTGAGACAATCAAGGCATTCATGAAGCTCCCGCTGTCCCTGCGATGTGAGGAACCCATGCCATCTGCCTGATCAGGTTTCAAAGTCTCCTGTTTTTATCAAACATGGTAATTACTAAACAAGGGCCACTTAGGACCCTACAGCTCAGCGGTAATTGATAAACTGTGATCATCCGTGCAATACGTTTGCTATTTGAGTAGTGGGCTTTCGGTGGCATGAGGGGGAATGCAAAGAGTGTAAAATGCACGGCATGCTGGGATTGATTGATCTTCACAGGGGTGTGCAGAGGGGATGAAAGGGGAACGAGTGTGAGAAGGCTTTGTCTTGCGAGGAAGAGAGAAACAGGTGAGCTGAAATTAGAGACTGGACCCCTGCAACGTAGTAACCATGAGCTAAGAATATACAGCTGTGATGAGACTGTGTGCGTTATTAAAACTACGCTCTTAAACAGTTATCACCGACATTTTAGAATAAAGAATTTTTAACATTCTTTTAACTATTTGGATATAGAAATTTGACCGTTGTTAAAATTATTTACAGAACCCCTTATAAATAACTTAAATCTCTACATTTAGAGACTACAATAGATGAGGTACTTAATTTGTTATAAATCAAGTAAGAGTGGTGTTGTCTAGTGGTCTTAGATATAAACAGTAACAAATATTTCAGAACTTCTTGGAGTTCTTTGATATTACTTATAATAATCTGAAAATAAATTTTTACGTTTTTATGTTTGAAGGATCAAACTCATGAATTTCTATTGGGTCTTGAGCAAGGCACCTGACTCCAGGTTGCTTCAGGGATGTATTTGTTGTTATGAGTGCACTTATCTAAAGTCAATTTAGATAAAAGAATCAGCCAAATAATACTATTATGAACTAGAAAAACTTGCGAGTGAATCATATAAAAAATTTGGACTTTATATTACACAGTAATTTCATCACTTTAAACAATTGAGAAGTTCAGATGCAAAACCCCCTAAGTGCGAATGAAATGTTTTCATGTAAACTTGAATTTTAATATCAGCCTCTTATGTTTAGGTTCAGTAATTTCACTTTAATGGCAATGAAAAGTTATTAGTCAGTAATTGAAATTCATGTTTTTACAAATGTCACGTTTGACCGCCTTGCAATGCAAAACCCTCTAAGTGCATGCAAGATTATTAGGCATTAACCTCCACTTATTAAAAAAATCCACTTTTTGACACAAGACATAGTAAACAGTGGCACAATAACTAAAGATGCAACAAGAAACACTGCAAATGATCAAAGTCGGAATGCAAAAAGGAAGAAAATGAACCACGCACTAGGGGGTGCTGTGATCCATGTCACTGACACATTCGGGTTGTATTCAGGTCTTAGTACTCACATGGTGTCTATCGGATTTTGCCAAAAGCATTATTTCTAAATGGCCTGAGGCCGGGATTTAAAGTGAGGGTATTTGAAGAATGCATACACGAGAGCATTCAGTTAATATCATTATGCCACTTTTGACGATTAACGGCGTTTGTATCTGAGCTCCTCAATTATTTGTAATGAACTAAATCAGCATTAACTAAAAGAAAATAAGATATTTCTTTATTTATATTTATGCATTTGGCAGACCCTTATGCATTAAAAAGCATATATATTTTATATTATGTGTGCTCTGTGTGATCGAACACAGAATCTTTTATGTGGCTAGCGCAATGCTCTACCACTGAGCTACAGGAACATAATATCAATAATATTATCTAAAAAAAAAAACATGTATGCTTATCTTAGTGATCCTTAAAACAGTTCATCTATTGTCAATTTTGGGGGTGAAAATGACCCTGACATATCTAAGTGTTAGCTAACACTGTACAGGCGGCATCTTGCCCTGACAGCGTGTGTATGTCAAATAAAACCGTATGTGAGCAGTACCTGACCGTGACTGTGTGTGTTATATAAAACACTATGAGCTTGGTACCTGGCTTGTGGAGCTCATGAATAACAGAGAGGCTGACAGCCTTATCCCTCAGCAGGCCCGCGGCGTGACAGCACTCGCCAGCCCCACGCACAAGTGCTTAATGGCTAAATTGGGAGACTGTTACTAATCGCTTATTGAATAATGAAAGTGACACAGCTGATAAAAGATTTCAATACTGTAGATTATTTATAATATTTCACTTAAGTGCCTGCCTGACGAATGGGGGCTGGGAAAGAGACCTGGGCAGCGTCTGACAATGTTCAACCTTTTCAAAAAGCGCGAATCGGGGCAAGACAAAGTGGCTTTCTGGGGTTAGAGGAAGATAGAAATAAAGTGGGAATGAAGGTACATTAACACAACCCCATTTCTCACAGAAGACCAACAAGACAGCAATTGCAAGACATATCTCTTGTTTCAGTATATTCAATATGATCCTCCTCTTAAATGTCTACTTTCCTCAATGTAGAATCAATGTGCTTTACACTGGTCAGTCATCCCAAATAAGTACTGTTAAGGTGCTGTCCAGACATGCATGCACCCCTTAATGCTTATGATTAAAATAATTTTAGTTATTTAGCTCAAAATTATAAACACAATTGAAGAGATATAAACACCAAAGAAAAAGATAATACACAGCGTGTACTTTTGTTTGTATTTACACACAAACCCGCACACACTCTTTACTCGCTGACAGTATATTGGCCCCCTTTGGGAGAGGATCAATAAAGGTGATTGGGAACAATTTAAACAAGCACTGATCCTCCGACTCTCAGGAGGCTGCGGCCACCCACATAAGTCCAGTCTAATTAATCACACACACTCTGATGTGACACATACACATCCATCATTCCCCCATCACACACACACGACTTCACATTTTAGCCTTTCTAGTATAACTTATAATAGTACAGCTATTCTATTAGTATGTAATACTACCACAATTTAAGTTGAACATGACACTGTTAACACTGTAGTATGATCGAGACCATGCTGAATCACACGCACTGGATGTTAAATGAGCAGGGGTGCGACTGACTGTGTGCTATGTACAACACAATACTCCAATAAATACAAATATCTACCCGTGTGTCAGAATCATGGCTGCGGTGATGAGTGAAGTTTGCGTGTGTTTGAGTGACAGACGGCGTTTAACCAAAATGTCTGTGTGAGTGTGTAATAATCACTCAGCATATTTCTCTCGCTCCACAGAGGCCCGTCAGCTGCCTGATCCATACTGACGGCAGGAAACACATTACACATCTGCTGCTCAGAAACATCTGTTCCACTGCACCGTCACAGCAGACCTAACTTTGGTGTGCGTCTGCGTGTGCTTGCATGTGTGTGTTTGTGTGTGAGTGAGACGGTAACTGTTTTTATGCAGCCTATGGTGTTTGTATACATGATGCTATTATGTGAGAGGACTTGTTTAATTATAAAGAAATGGTTTGAATTCATTTACAGTATACATAAGCAAATACACTATAATAATCTAAATAATCAGAAATACAAGATTTGAACTTAATGCAAAAACCAAAATACAGTAGAATACTACGGAGATCCACTTTGATTCCATGACTAAACCTAATATTTTATTTTTCAGTTACTGAACAGTTCATACGTACATGAACTTTGTTTATTATTAAATTGCAAACGGTTCAGTGTTGTTGCATAAAATATTTTAAATCCTGTATGATTTTCCTTTTATGAAAATCAATGATATATACCAGGCAGAATGTTAGTGACTGACAGCTTCAGTCATTCATTGCATCTTTTTCCATACATTGAAAATAAACATTGACTAAAGCCATCACATGGGTTTGGATTTGAGGTAAGTTTAAAGTTAAAAAGTATACATACATGCATACATACATGCATCTCTCTCTCTTTTCTGTCTTTCACATACCCACACAGTGTATATATGAAGAGTTTGGTTCCAAAATGCGATAAACGCCATTTTAAAAAAATGAGTTACTGCCAAAATCAGTATTATATCAGGTCAGTTTTTAAAAGTAAATTCAAAATTATACACAAAATGGCAATATCCGCCGTGTTATTCTGTCATATTTTCTCCCGTTTGTCCCCAAAACGCAATAAACGGCACTCCTCCTTTTCTAGAATGCAATAAATCCGCTCCACAAATTACAGCACACCATTCCACGCATTGTAAACAAACAATTGTGGCGCGTTGAATAAACAGAATCCTAGTTTTCCTCATCTTGTATTCATGATCAACAAACAAACAAAAACACAATAAAACTTTGATGGCATTGATAAACCTGTGGTGGTTTTCTGTGACGGGAAAGAAACGTAAGCCATCAACATCTAACAAATTACGCGAGAGGCACTCGGGAGACGGAAAAATGCCGGTTGCTTGTTCTCCTGACAGCATCAAGCTTCTCACATTGACCCCAGGTGATCTTATAAAAAAGTTTCCATTATTTTACGCAAAGCCAACAAAAATCGAGCAGGACCAAAACATTTTACAGCTGATCGCTTACAGCGACGACGTCCCAAGTATAACAGCAGCAATGACAATGTTCTTAATATGACAAAGTAAGTGTTTTTATTAATGCCATTAATGTTTATTTTTTAAATCAGTGTATACCACTAGTCAACTAAATGAATATAACATGGGAAAGATGAATGCACATTTATATATTCAATGGATCTGTTTTTACAATAAATCTTTGAAAATCAAATTATGGATTTGAATTTTTTATGTTTTTATAACCTAAAGATGTTATGTGAAAGTTTGTAACAGAAAATAGTGGTTTTCATCTTGTCACTTTCTCGGTATAGAAAACACGTTTTTACCGAAATTAGTCAAAATGGATTTATGGCGTTTTGGAACCAAACTCTTCATATAATCCCCACTAAAAATGATTATCTGACATGCATTTCAAAGAACGCTAGTGGCTTTGCAGAAACTCGGCCAAAGATATTAGTCAATATTTTTTAACCCCACTGCACTTGCGTGGAGTAAGAAACCGATAGAGGGAAGATCCAGAAAGATCTGACTCAGTGAACTGTCTGTGTGTGAGAGACAGAAAAGCAGCGGAGTGGGGGGGTGTAGACAGGAAGTACCTTCAGCAGTGCCAGAGAAGCCATCCACCTTGAAGTTGCTGGTACTTTTCTTCCTCCTGTGCTTTTTTCTGTTGGCATGCGGCGACGGCGGCGGGTCCATCTTTGGACTGGTGGTGCTGGATATGCTAGGACTGGAGCACACGGAATCTCCCAGACCAGTATCTGGAAAGAGAAACAAAAATGTAAACAAAGCAGCAAATGCCAATATATACACTGAGCAAATTATTATCAAAATAAGGTACACATTAAAAATAAAATAGACCAGACTCCTGGTCCATACAAAATTAAAGGGGTCACGTCACAAGACTTTTTTAAGATGTAAAGTAAATCTTTGGTATCCCCAGAGTACATATGTGAAGTTTTAGCTCAAAAGACCATATAGATAATTTATTATAGAATGTTAAAATTGACACTTTGTAGGTGTGTGCAAAAATGTGCTGTTTTGGGTGTGTCCTTTAAAATGCAAATGAGCTAATGAAATTCAAACACTGATCACAATGATGGTGGTTTGTTGCAATTGAAACACAATTGTGCTGTGAATTATTTTCTCTCTCTCTCTCTCTTTGTATCTGCACTAAATGGCTGTGCCGTGGTTGGATAGTGCAGATTAAGGGGCGGAATTATTATAATAAGATCTCCTTATGACATCATAAGGAGAGACACATTTTAATGACCTAATTTTTCACGTGCTTGCAGAGAATGGTTTACCAAAACTAAGAAGCACTGGCAACCCAATTATAGCACCCAAACAAAAAGGTCAGATTTTCATGCCATGGCCCCTTTAATGTCTGGAAATCAATATTGATATTTCATACTGACAGACTTTAGTGTCAGCAAATTAATTCATGAAAATGATCGCATAAATCAACATTCACTAACAAAGTCTTAAAAATGTATTAGCAAACCATTCAGTCAGTTTGACAAAAAGTTTACATCAAGGTCTATTTTACCATAAGTTACAAGTGGAGGTATAATATTGTGTGTCTGCTCTGGTTTAAATGATGGAGGGCTTGCATCTGAAGCCAGTTCTGACTGGCGTTTGGCTGGATACTCCGGCTCAGGCTATCAGAAGGCTGTTTCACTTTTCATAAGTGCCGGTGACAGCCATGACTAGCGGCAGAATAAAATAACATTCAACCCGCATCAATATCACGCCGAGTGAAAGCGCTGATGTGGGGAGGGATTGGGGGGAGGATGTTCGGGCTGGCACTGAACACGCTCACAGCACCGTGCATCAGCAGACAGCCCCAAGGACAGCCGTAACTTATTTTACTATCGTTTAGTCTCAGCTCGAGTGGAAAACGTGACAACTTATCTCTGCTGACAAGATGCCAACCCAAAATGAACAATTAACCACCTTGTTCCAGCAGCCCTTTTGTCCAAGATCTTTCTTTCTTACACACCTCGACATCACACACCTCCACTTCCTTGTATTCTCCATAAAGCTCAGTGCTATTTCTTTTTATGCTGTTTTAGTTTATTTACTGAAATAGCAGCAAGAGCGGAGGAGATTAGGAAAGAAGAGAATAAAAGAGAAAAAATAAATAAAAGAAGGAAAGAAGCAATGTCTGCTTTCTTGTTTGGGGAACCTGGATACAAATTAATGAGGAAAATAAGTATTTGCACACCCTGCTATTTTGCAAGTTCTCCCACTTAGAAATCATGGAGGGGTCTGAAATTGTCATCGTAGGTGCATGCCCACTGTGAGAGACATAATCTAAAAACAAAAAATTACAATGTATGATTTTTTAACTATTTATTTGTATGATACAGCTGCAAATAAGTATTTGAACACCTGTCTATAAGCTAGTATTTTGACCCTCAAAGACCTGTTATAGTCTGCCTTTAAAATGTCCACCTCCACTTCATTTAAAATCCTAAATTAGATGCACCTGTTTGAGGTCCTTAGCTGCATAAAGACACCTGTCCACCCCATACAATCAGTAAGAATCCAACTACTAACTGACCAAAGAGCTATCCAAAGACACTAGAGACAAAATTGTACACCTCCACAAGGCAGAAAGACAGAGGGAGAAAAAAGAGCCGCCATACATTATCATTATCAGTGGGAATCAAACCCATGATCTTAACATTCCCCGTTTCATGCTTTACCAACTAAGCTGCAGGAACACAAGCAGCCAAAATAAAATAATAAAAGATCTGCTACACAACCTCACAAAACAAAAACGGGTCCACAACTCAACAAGTCGTGTGATGTGACATTGGGGTGAACCTGCATTTATCTTAGGGCGGCCAAAAGCTTGCGCCACCTCCTCCAACCAGATCGCCCAGAGCACCGAAACACAACATCTGTAATCAAAGAGACACACTCATGACTTCCATTATTAAGCGGGCGGGACAAGAACCGCCATAGGGGAACATTTTTATGTATATGCTTTGGGCAATAGAAGCTTCAGGTAAAGAGACAGGGATGTCACTACTCTCCAGTGTCTTCAGGACAATGTGGAGTCGGAGAAAGACAGAGAGATACCAAATCACTGGAGGGGATGTAATCTCTTTGAAACGGACTTGGCTTTGTTTCCTCTGGAATAAAAGAGCTCATTACTTAGGCTGTGTTTCTCAAATGACAGCCATGTTCAGTCCAAACGGGTCAGTCCTGATGTAAGACAACGCACTCAGACAGCACACAGCCAAGTGTCAACCGCTGTCTCCCTAAATTGTACCAACTTTGACCTGCTTGTACAATTACACTTTAAAAGCAATCTGTAGAGCTACACTTCAGCCTTGAACAAACGCAGTTTAATATATAAAAGTATTTCATTTTCCATAACAAATACCGCAAGGTTATACATATCTTCTAATGAATGTGTACTCCAGTAGCTTAAGGACATAGCATTGATTCCAAGACCATACAACTCTGGCCATACAACTCTGTCATTCATAAACACCTTTCACACAGCCCAGAAAATTGCCAAAAAAGTACCTTCTGTGTGAACACAAATACCTCCTGGAATTTATTCTGGGATCGGTCCTGTAAAGCCGACCTAGTAACATTGCCATTACATTTCTGAAACATGTCCTGTGTACAAAAATCAGGAAGACTGCCATAAGTGACATAAGGGTTGTGCGGACGCGCATCGTTTGCAAAAACACATTCAGTTAAGCTCTTTGACACGGTGGTTTGAAATGCAGATTGGCATTTATGGTGGAAAATGTCTGCGAAATTAAAAGCAGCAGAGATCAGGAAGGTTGCGAGGTTTCTCAAGAGAAAAATCGCAGGTCCGAGAAAGTAAAGTGGTTAGCCAGTTTCCTCAAATCATTGAACAATACGCCACTAATTTATCAGTGTGGCTTTCAACAAAAACAGATACCCCACGTTTTCTTACAATGTTAAGATATGTAATATTAATCCTAAAAAAGCAAAAACTCTCACTGCCTGGCTTACAATCTAGCAGCAAGAGAGCAAACAAAAGCGTAGCTAAAACGTTAGTCAATCAAGTATCTCCATCTCAGCGCAGCTACTCGAGACATTTATTTGAGGAACTTCAGTTAATTACTTGGCAACCACTTATCTCTCTCCACCCTCTCTTCTCTCAGAAGTGAGACAGGATCTCATTCCTGCCAGCTCCCGGGGCGAGAGGTGACAAGCAATCAGCGTCCGGCACTCCCGTCATCCAGCCATCACATCTGATCCAGTCAGGCCGCCGACAGACACATCATTAGTCCGGCAGAAATGTTATTTATAAAAGAGCTTCCTGGGGGAGCGCACAAGTACTCAAACGACACAACAGCCCACCACGTCGCCAAAATGTTCGGTCTTTTGAAAGGGATATCACTAAAACTAAAGAAGAGGCTTATGATGGATACTATTCAGTAACTCTACCACTGGGAAAGTCAATGATATGTGATTCCTTTCTTCATGTAAATTAGACTTTATCTCTACTTAGTTCATAACAGTTCTCACTGGCACTCACAATATGCTTTATGCCCAGCTGCACTACTTCCTGAACTTCAGCCAGCTCCTTGTTTCCTGTCTGCCATTATTGGACAAACTGATTAATCCAGGTGTGCCTGACCTCAGTAGTCACAACAACAATAATCAGACACACCTGGATTAATCAGTTTGTCCAATAATGGCAGACAGGAAACAAGGAGCTGGCTGAAGTTCAGGAAGTAGAGAAGCTGGGCATTAAGTCTATTGACCAATTTATGGCAGGTATTAAAAAATATTCAATGTATATTCAATTCAATCACAAGCCTACAGCAGTTACATAGTGACTCCTCTTAAGTAATGTGAAACAGCGTTCAAATGTTTTGAAGCACACAAAAGTAAACCTCAGGGAAAATCAAATAATACAAAAATTCCACCGCACCACCAAAAATTATTAGCAATACTAAAGCAATGTAAGATAGATATTATTATTTGTATATAAGTGACTGTAAAATCCAGACTAAAGTCTCAATATCTGAGATTAGGAGCACCAACATTTGATTTCTATCATTGATTTGACTTGGCTCACACATGACCTCATTTTTACACAATGTTCTTTACATTATGTTGGATGAATTTATATAAAATATCTTAAACTCACAAAATGACATTAAGCTGGGTTTTCACAGACTGGGTCACATATATGTCGTCATATTTATTGCATATTTTGCATGTGAACCACACCACTATCTCTGTTGTATAAGTCATGTGTGGGGTCCGTGGCTCAGCTGTGTGTTTAGTGCCCTGCTGCGGTCACGATCGGCAGCCCGTTTAAGCTTTTCACGGCTTTAAGTGTTATGAGGGTTAAACACGGGGCCAGATACAGGCAGGGGTCAAACGGCACGTCACGCCATGTCACTGTAGCTCAACAGCACACAAATACACAGTCCTGACAGCTGTCAGTGCCACAGTGATGTCTATGTGTAGATACATATAAACATAACACATAGAGACTCTTCCCACTGTGTAAATCTGAAGAGGATTTCACGAAAACAGCAATTTCTTCGGGACAAAAAAATGTGACTGTCTGATAAACATTGTATTCAAACCATTTCTCTGCTGTATACAGTCTTGTCAGTGACAGATGAGGCTTTGGTTACGTGCTGCTGTTGAGTGCCCATTACTTTCATAAACAGTTACAGCAACATTAAATCTTGACACAGGAATCAATGGATCTGTGTGTGTGTAAGTTTACAACTATGGGATAACAAATCATTGCTTTCTGTTTGTGTCTGGCCGTATGGCAGTGTGAAGGAGAATCTACCTGTGCTTATTCCAGAGTTGGCGATAACTGTGGCGTCGCTCCATTGGTCAGCGCTGGACACTGAATACGAGCGCTGGTGCATCCCATCGGGCCGACTGTTAAATGACACCAGACTGATGCCGCTCGCCATCTGAGACACTGAAGAACTGCTGGTCACGGAGCCTGAAAAACAGAAAAATACACAAAATATTACTTTTTACTAATATGATAATTATAATGAATATATAATTGAACTTTTTATATCTTTTATACAAGTTTAAAATTTTCACGTCATTTTAAAAGTCAGACTTTTTTCCAGTTTGTCCTCCCTTAAAATTAACTCACGATAAAGAGTAATGCCTGTTTATTTGGGTTTTTATTATATAAGTGGAAGTGTTCATACGCAGGTCCATCGGATGCACACGCTTTATCACAGTTACGAACCTGGCCCAAAGTTAACATCCGGTCTGTTCGTTTATCAGTCCTTCCACAAAAATGCAGTTTTTTTCTGATTGTTGCGGGCAAAAATCATTGATCTTGCAGCACGTTTTCTAAAAAAATGCGATGGAATATGCGGGATATGCAATTTTATGCGATAAAATTGCAGGAATTTGCTAAAACTGCGGGAAATTGCAAAAACTGGGGTTGGGGTTTGCAGCTTTTCAATGATGTTCACGTCTTGTAATTACGTCACTTCATAACATTCCCATAGCCACAGGGGACATGGCTACGCTTGTGCAAAGTAAATGCACAATTTTTCAACTTTTTGCTAAGATATATGTGACATTTTGCTACGAAAATACGGGGATTATGAAACTATGCAAGCCCCGTATATTTTGTGTGCGCAAATCTGCAATTTATGCGGGAAAGTGTGGCGTATTTGAAAAAATGCGGCCCCTGCATAAATATGCGGACTTTGGGTGATTATACATTGAATCATGCAATCGCATAATCGTGTTTTTCTGTAGGGACTGGTTTATCAGTGTGTTTAGTGGCTAAACTGACCACTGGAAAAATTACCTGAGCATAATTTGCTGTGTGAAGAGAGGTTTGGCAGCCAGTCAAGAATTCAAGCTAATATTGTTAACATTATATACTTTACTTTTCCACAATAACGTTAGCTTAATGTAATAATTAACTAAGGTAATTTATTTGTTATTTATTTATTTGCTTGTTATTAGAAATAGTTTACTCTAAAAGGGATTATGTTTGTGACGAAAGCCGTTGTTGTTGTTTCTGCTGAAACCATCTATATATCTATATCTACATCTATATCTATATATACTGTATATTCCAAAGCATTGCTGGTTACATTGACTAAAAATACACAGCTCCCACTGAATTTCTACTATAAGCTTATGTCACATTCACATTTATGATGTGCTCTTGTCAATAAGCATAAATAGTGACGTCAAGTTATCACAAATGATCATTACACTGCAGGATGCAGTCATCTGACTTTCTGATTAAAGTGGATCATGGGAAGTTGTATATAATCGCACTAATAATGTTACAAATGCAACTGAGCGCAAACAAATGTGATATGACACACACAAAGATCTAAAACACAATCAACATTAAGGCTTCTGGGCTTATGACCAAAATCACTATAATAATTTAACTGTGTGTTTAATAGCGGAACATAGCATATAAATAATGCTGATGTGCTCATAGCAGCCTTCAATCGCAGTGCCTTCAATTGCAGCCACAACAAAAAGCTTGGAACGGTTAAAAACAGCATTCTGTAAATATTTCTTTTTCTGGTTTTTAATATGTTGTTGCATAAAGGTGTACCCACGGGCCTCCACTGGCCCGTTACAAACTCGACTGAATGAAATGTCACGACTCAATTTAATCTCCATTGTAGCGGATAAATCAAGCGCCAGCACCTTTGGGTAAATGGCAAAAGCTGATCGCGTTTTAGGAGAGGCCTGATAAACTACATTTTTACATCGACGGGCAACTGGAGGAAAACAAACGCTCAATGCATGAGGGCAGGGAGGGGACCGCACACATACACGGTGCAGGACCAGCGGCATCTAAAAATATGCCATAAATAAATGTGTGCGTAATGTGTGAGTTTTCACTGAAAGAGATATTAAGACAGAGGTGCGTGTTATCGTGTTGGTGACCCAGCTGTTCTCATCACATCCTTGACTTACAAAAGCTTTCATTGGTACGCCACTGAGTGAATTATCTCTCTTCTCCTCTATAGCTCCCTCCCTCTTTCCCTCATTAGTGCTCATTTCGGACTTGGCTGACTGGCAAAGGAGCTCTGATTGCATTAATATTCATGACAATAATTAGTACATGTATTATGGGTCACTGAATATTCATGCTATTAGTTTGGCCCTTCTGGTGCTTGTGTGTGTCTGTGAGTGTGCATGTGAAGGGTCTTTAACACTCCTTGAGGGGCTTAAATACTGTTGATCTTTTGAGTGCGTATAAGATTATCTAAACAATACATAACTGTTTATTTCTGTAAATAAATAAAGGGGCACAGTTCTGTTGCCAAATATAATAAAGTTCCCCTTACACATAACATTTATATTGGAAGATAAACAAATTTAAGGTGACGTAAAGTACAATATCAAACATAAATTTGACCATAAGCTTGACTATCACAAGATGTAGGATGGGTTTATATTTGGAAAACTTATTATTTTTGCAGTTCCATTTCATAACGCGAGTGAAACTGTAATTAATTTTGAAGAAAATATTATAGTAAGTATATTCATTTGTTCAATTTTAATTTTGTGTTTCTATAAAGTTCACTGTATTACCTGGTGTCTGTCCAAGCTGCATGTTGCTCATGTCCTTCGTCAGTCCATTAGTTTTGGGACTGGGGGCCGCACACGTGGATATGGCCCTCGGGGGCCTCTTCCCTGGAACCTTTACTGTAGTCCGAAGCAGGTCAATCTCTTTTCCATGAACATTCTGCATGTAATCCTGCAGTTAAACAAATGACAAAATGGTTATTGAAAACCTTGCTTGAAAAGTGTCTGGTAAATTCATTTTGTCAGCTAACAGTTAATTCTGCCCACCCCCCAGAGGTAAGGAGATCGATATAAACATATTTGGTATTCATGGTGGAGAGTATCATATATCTGCACATTTTTGTATTTGGAAAAACACCCAGTGCCTTTTACTGAACGTGTAAAATCTTCCTCCGAGCCTCCCTTTATCCTTTCCCACAGATCACAGCATGCCATCGCGGCATGCGCGTGGATTCTGACTGCGTTGTCGGGATTTGCGCGTGGCTTTGCTTGCGATCATGATGAAAGTTACTCAATGCTAATAGGGATGCAATTACCAGCCGCAAGCTGTTGGCCCGCCACTCCTGAAGGGCTCTCCTGTGGCTTGTTAAACCGTGTTGAGAGCTCTTGGCTTTGAATTGCCCTTTTGTTGGCCTCTAGTGAGAGATGGACACATTCTGTGCGTGTTCCAAATTGCTCGATGCGGCACGCATACACAGAGTCTCCGGGCTTTGTGTTATATGATTGGCACTCAGCTGATGTACGGTACGGTCTGGGGTTGAATGCTCTTCCTCTTGAAGCTTCGCTTCTGCTCATTAAGTCAAAAGAGTCGGTGTAATGAAGAAGGTATGTTATTGTAGCCCATTCAGGACGTTCACTCTTGGGACTTGTCCATATGTAACTCTTGATTTTAAAATAAGGGATGGCAAACCACTTGAGGGATTTAGTTAAGGGAGTTTATGTCCTTAGATGCAAGGAGTTTGGCCACTGCAGAACACTTCAGGGGCAGATGTGCATTAAAAATTTGATGCTCCTAAGAGATGAATCTATTAAATGGCACAATACTAAAGACTAATTGGGTAACGTAAAAATAAACTAAGGATGTGCAGGAGTAATTGTTTATCGCCAACTAGTCGACTATTAAAAAGGCCGCGCAAATTAATTGTTTTAATTTCATTTGTTTTACTGAGAAGTGCTAAATACACTACTAGTCAAAAGTTTAGGGCCACTAACTTGTTCCTTATTTTCCCACATTTTAAATAATAATAGACACAAGTTTAATTATAGGATTAATGTAAAAAAAACAAATACCCTTAGACACCCTTAGAATAGAATTTATAAAAATGTACTCCTGGCATTTATCAACCATCTTCAAGGTCTTATTCTGAGATGCTTAAAGGAGTTCCCACCAGTTCTGAGAATTTATTGTCTGCTTTTTCTTTATTATTCAGTCCACACATTTAACGGGGACAGAGAATGAAAAACCATTTTCACCTTGTCTTTGTTGAATAATGGTAGTCTACCCGCATTCACGAACATACAAATAGTGCTAAACATGCTAAACATCTCAGTCTCATAGAAATTCCGCTTTTAGAAATGTCAGCCAGAAAACGACCCAATCTGAAAAACTGATGCTTATGACATCACAGGCATCTCACTGCCCCTCCACTTTAAAATAATTGGCTAAATTTTTTGAGTGGCAGCAAAGTCAGCCAATCAGTAATGAGATTGCAGGTTAAGCCAGTAGGGGAAGCCAAATAGGTGCGAAACCACTTGTTTAAAATCCCCCACCCTAGAGCCATCTGAGAGAGGTTTTTAGAAAGCTTCTAAGGCATTACAGACCCACACAAAAACATTTTTGTCTACATGTCACATCACAGAACAAGGATAAAAACCCCGTTCAATCATTCTATGTCACCTTTAAAAATATATATGTTGGCATGATTACGTTTGTCAACGAAAATAACATTTAAGCCTCAAATTAAAGATTTATAAGATCATGATAAACATTTCATTCAAGTGGCGGTAAAAAAAAAATATTGGTAGTGTATATTCCGTACATGCGTTTTATATTTAGCATGCGTTTTAATTTAAATTATTGACTGCTGCTTTTTAATTGGTTCCAAAAGACAAAATTACCAGATATGCCCAATGCTTGGCAAAACAGCCAAAGTTTAGCCCACAGTCAACAACATCTCATAAACAAACATAGTCATGTAAACATAGCTAAGCTATTTTCACTAATTAGTTTGCATGTATCTACTTAGTCAGCTACATTAATGAGATTTCTATTTCACATAGTTGAGCAATTAAGAGCCCTGACTGAGTTTCAACCTATTAGCCTCCACAAACAATGTAATTGATGCCTATGTAGCAGACATCTGCTGATGAGGGGAACCTGTTCACAGCCAAAGAGAGGAGGGGGACGTCATATGATGACGCACACCTCCTCTAATTCACCCAGATGAAGCTTTTAATTGGAGAATTAATGAGTGCAAGTTTCAAATGTTAATTACATTTCTGAAAATTTATTTAGCATTTTTCAATGCTAAGATCTTCGCACACCGATGTGTATTAATTCATCCATTGCAAAAGAATTTGCAAGACAATACAAAATCAAGTCTTTGTAACGTTAGCACTATTCACTGCGAATGGATGAATAGCAACAAGCTATCGTTTAGCTAACTTGAGCAAGGCAGCTCTCTCTCAGTTCCTCTCTACTGGGGCTGCTGCCGCTGTCCACTGCTCCGTGTGTGTGTGTGTGCGTTCACTACACTACACTCTAAGAAAGGATGTGTTCATTTTTTTACACTTTTTTGTGTTATGCTTTTAACACATTATGTGTCATTTTAACATATTATGTGTAATTTTAACATATTATGTGTCATTTTGTGTTGGTTTTGTGTTAAAATAAATAATAACAATAATTTCAATAATAACACATAGATGTGTGGATTCTGGGACAACGCATTTAGTCGGTTGTCCCCAAACTAACACCGATGTGTTGTTTTTAACACATCCATTCTAAGAGTGTAGGATGAGTTAAATGCACTCACATTTCAAGTGTGGTCTTACCATACCTGACAATCACAGCACTTTCTATCTGTCTTTATATTTTGTCTCTTTGTATTCCTCACTTTGTTTGTAATACTTTGTGCTGCAAGACGATATGGATCAACTTGTCAGACGCTATTCTTGTTTTTAGTGTTTGCTTGTATGGTGGCTCTAATGTCAAACACCTCTCAAAATGCTTGATATGCATGGGAAAACCGCAGAAAATCGAACCCTATCCGCATTTTATTTATAATGGACGAAGATTCCGGACGAGTATTTTGGACTCAATGTGCAAAGATCTTTACTCTGTAATATCTATAGTCTATCTGTATTTTTTTATGCAATTTCATTGCATGGGCATGATGAAAGAGACATGTATGATTCCTTTTAAATGATCTTGATGCAAATAATAGAAAGTGATGGTAAAAAGAGACGACAATGATATCTATATATCTCTGAAGGCAGTACATCTAATTACAATGTCCGCCCAATAAATACAAAAATGTTCAATTACTTTTTAGAGGCTAATCAATCAAATAAGGCAAATGCCAACATGGACCAACAGGTCCGTGACATGCCTTTGTTCCTGAAAACCACCATTAAAATGACATAGGGATAAGGAAAAAATGACCCCCACATTTTAATGTTTCTAAAAATGTGTTGGTACTCTTTAGGGTCACCAATAATGTCCAAAGTTAAACTGGGGTAAGGAAGCGAAACCAGTAGAGAAACATTAAGCCACTGCTCATTTGGACCGCTCAACAAAGTGTGTCATTTTTTGTTCATTTAAAAGATCATAAAACACTGAATTCTCAACATTTCAATTGATCTTCGTTCATAGGGTTGCATGCATTTCCTTTCATCTGCATATGTGCAACATTTGTTAAATAATTTTGGGACTTATCGGTGCTACCAATAAGCTCTGACTGCACTCAAAAAATATATATAATAATAATAATAATAATAATAATAATACATACATAAATAAAAATGCACAGCGGAAGACTTATAAAAAAAAAAACGTCCATTTACACTATCGTGTATGCACTCTGTCATCCAAGTTGGTGATTATGACCAGCCATTATGCCATAATATTACACACCAACAGCGTCAGCCGTGTGCAAACAAATGAGCTGATAATTAAGAACAAGGCCGTATCAGAGACACCATGCTTACTGAGGCGGACATGGTAATCTTTTAAATGTCAGTGAAAAGTCATGGGGCATAAAAAAATGGATGATACACTGAATACAAGAGTATTCAACATGTTTCACAAGGTGGGCAACGTGGATGTGGAAAGTAGGTGTGTATATGTCATGGTACTTACATGCAAACTGGGATGATAGGTGAGGACTCCATTGTCACAAAGTGTGACATATTTTTTCTTCCATTCTTTGTTCAGCGACTTGCCACTTCTTTTTAGCAACATGCCCTGAAAACACAAACAAAAAAATTACCAAATACAATTAGCAAACTGTCGAACCCTCGCCCCACACAAATATCTGTCACTGGTCAAACAAACAGTTCCACCCTAAACTCGCACCACCGTTTGAGCCAAGGTTGCTCAAACATAAATAGTAATGTTTTAAAAGCACAACAAATGCATGTGACCAAAGTCTCATAATCTAATTATGAAATTATCAGCATCAAAGTTTAGTTACGATCATTGATTTCATTTTCACAAAAGTTCTTTACATTATAAAAAACATTTTTGCAGGAAACTAAACCACAAAAATATGGGTTTCACAAGCAAGATTGAATTTTAACATTAAAAACATTTAAAGTACTTTTTACCAATTTAAACAAACGTTCACACCAAAACAAAAATCTCTTGCCCACTTTTCAGTGGACAAACAAATTACCCTCAGACTACCATCAGAAGGCTTTTGTTTATCATCCTGGAGCCGTTTGGATTTCTTTGGGGAAGGATAAAGACTTGAAGGAACTCGTAACTTTACATTTGATTAACGGAAACATCTAAAACATTTTCTAAAATAACTGAAAATGTGTTCGTCTGAAAAACGATAGACATATGCATCTCGGAAAGCTTGGGGGTGAATAAATCATGAGTTTAATATAATTTTTGGCCGAACTATTCCTATAAACCAACAACCAATAACTTACAATTTTATGTGTCAAACAGAGATATATATTCAAAGGTTACAGACTGTGACTTTAACTATATTTGTATTCTTAAAATGGTGCTTTAACGTTTAAAACAACAGTTTATGACACATCACAAACTCTTACCCATGCATGTTTATCTTAAAATCAAGTGGACAAAGTCTATTAAGCTCAAGTTTGCACGTTTTGGACAACAAGTGAAAACCCAAACTGTGAGCTACACAAGCTAATTTTCCTATGAGGTTTTAGTGAGCGCATTAGCACCCCGACACAAATGCTAACCTTCCTCTCCTACGCACATCAGTGGCAGCTGACTGGCCGTTTAAGGGCTGGCCGCTTACACCTCATTTCAGCCAAATTCATTAGGCAAGAAGAAAATAAAACTGTCGACTGATTAGCAATTACGCTGCTGAGGCGGCATGTCACTTCGCTGGACTTGTTAAACATTAACATGTAGACGGGAGGGATAATAATAGATTTCTAGCCATGGCTGCGCTGAAGCGTGCAACACCAGGACAGACAACTTTCTGTCAGTTTTTGTTGCTTTCTCGTTTTTCCTTTCTGTCATTTCACAGCCTTAATTTTCTACAAAAAAATGCCATGATCCCTTCACTGTCACACATCGTTGAACTGGCCTAATTATGTGGTAATTGGTATCTAAACACGGTCTGAAGTGGAAAAAAACTAAAAGAGGCTGAAATACAGTTACATAATGACTGTCAAACAAATGAAGTTAGAACAAACAATTTCAAACAAATTTTAAAGATACTGCGTGTCAAATGTTTACTTACTCATTCTTTATTAATATTTTTACCACATTTTAGAATAGTAATTTACTGAAGACAGCGATTTTTGTGTGAGCATATCAGTGAACACCCCGACCACTCGGTGAGTTTCATGTCTTTGTAAACGAAAGTTTAATGCATTTTAGGAAAGATTGTTCCAGTGCACCTATACACACATTATAGAGGTGGGAGGTGATAGAACAAACACCAGAAAATTCTCGGGACAGCATCATATGTCCAAATTTCAGTCAAAACCGTTCTATTTCATTATAAACAATCTGAAAACAGGACTTTAAGTGTAAAATACCAAACTTGTCCTTTAAGTTGAAAAAACTTAAAATCTATAGGTGTTACCAATTGAAATCTTTTTTTTTTTTAATCCAACTTTCACTTTTAACAGTGTAGTTAACCATCAAGCAGCTTTCTAAGGTCTCATACTTTTAAACAGTAACGAAGAAGTTCCCATTTATAGTATTCTGGTGTCACATAAACTGAATATCCATTACTTCATTAACAAAGAGTTCACTGCATTTTTTATTATAATCTCTTTATTATGGGATGCATTTCTTTATTAATTTCTTTGTCTACAAACATCATTTCGAACATGTATGACTCTAAACCTTTGACCAGTAGTATTTATATTTGAACATGTTTGGCTGCGGTATATAGACGGTTTCAGCAGTAACAACATAAACAAGCGGCTTTCGTGGTCATCACGTAACTTCCGGTAAACTCCGCAAAGAATAAATAACAACAAAGTCCTTTTAACGTAGTTTATTTATATAACAAGCAAAATAAACAACACGTATATTACATAGGAACCCAAAACATTAGTTATTTTCGACGAGGTATTTGTTTAAGAGTTCAGTTTCAGCATCTAGCTTATCGTGTCACCGCACGTGCGCCCGATGACACGGTCTATATTTAAGTAACAGTGCAAAACATTATTTTGTGATATTTTTTGATAGAACTTTTATATTTGCTGTGATGTTCTACTCATCATCTGAACATGAAAGTTCCCTCAGGTCAGTTCATACATCAGTGCAGCCCAGATCCTTTGCTCAAATGTGAGAAGAGTAAAATAATAACGGGCTCCCCTGCTGTGTAGTAAACACAAGTTGACAAGATTTTTAATTTCCTAACAAGGGTGCTGCCGCTAGCGGCCAATCTGTCACATAAACTGAATATCCATTACTTCATTAACAAAGGGTTGAACATGCTTTATAGTTGTGAAAGAAAGAAAGAAAGAAAGAAAGAAAGGACTTTTTTATTGTGTCTACTAGAAGGTCTCTCTAGGCATGCTGTTGTTGTTGTAGGTAGCCGTTTCTCATGGTTTGGATGTAGGTATATTAATTTTGCCCACCCGTTGAGAAGATGACAAGCGATCATTCAGCAGGAGAGGCTAATTGAACGCCACATCACCTCTGTGATGCGAGTAATCGTTCATTATTTAAGGCTTTGGGACTGGTGACACCCTGCTTGCCTCTGTTTTACCGTCCCCTGGCTGACAACATGCAAGGTCTTTCAAACCTAAAACCCAGCGGGCCAAAAAAATAAATCTCATGGAGGCATTTCCTACCCACTTTGCCGGTTAAAAGAGCTTTAGGGCAACGCCGATAACTGCTGCACCTATGGTCTTTAGTGGAACGTCAATAGGAGTAGTTGTTAAATCTTCCGATGAAGAGGAACACTAAGGAACCCAAATGAAGATTAACAATTAAGAGGGAGCGAGAACAGGCAAAGCATAGCTATTTCTCATTTTTGTTTTTCCTTGGAGGGAGAGGGGTGATTACAAACGAACAAACTTCACAAACAAACAAAAGCTTCTAATCTGTGCTATTCTATTCTATTAAAGGAGGCCAATCTAAACTGTTATCAGTCTGTTATCCGTTTCTTTCAGCTCTTCCCATTTCTTCCGTAACAAAAGGAGAGGTTCATTGTGGATTGAATGTGGACTTTCGTGCGGGTGGGGTCGGTAGTCAGTGTGGTGGACAGGATCAGTCTCCTGCGTGCCCACGCTGGACAGCCGTTTAACAAAGAGTTGGGTGTTTGCTCACGTCTGGCTTATTGTTCCTGGGCTTTGCATGGAGAGGGAAGCTAAATTAAGTGTGTCATCCCAACACAAGCTCACCTCTGGCCCTGTCAGTGTGAGTGACTGCATGCGTGTGCATGCGGGAGGGAAATGGAGCCATGTGATTGACACGGTGTGAAAACTGGAGTTCTTATATCGCAGCGGCCATCTGATCTGGTTGGTGCAGGCAGCAAGATGATACCCCACATCCAACCGCACCCCCCAAAAAGACATTTATCATTTAAAGACAGGAAATCCCTAGAAGACACACACTCTCTCAGGCACATGTTCCAAAAAAAAAAGAAAAACATGGAACACTCAAGAATACTGAAATTTATTTTTAGTATAGAATGTAAATGCAAATTGCAAAAACACAATATAAAAAAATATTATTTAATTTCAATTTCATTGTGACTAAGGTAAAATAGCAAAACCATTGTCATTGCTAGTCATTAATTGAAGAGCTTAGATGCAAAACCCTTGTTCGCTTGACAAGTTTTCTTTTTTTATCAGACTCTTAATGAATCCTGCGAACAAACCAGTATCTGAATGGCCTAAGGCCAGGATTAATCGGATTTGAAGCGAAAGTATTTGATGACCGTATAATATGTGCCGAGAGCATTTGGTTAATATCATCATCTCATTTTTGACAAAGATGAGCATCTGAGCTCCTCAATTGCACAAAACTCTTTTTTGTCACATTTGCTGCAACAGCCAAGCAGCTTAGCACAACCCATTTAATTCCACTGTGTGAACCACAGGTGGATCCTGAAAGTTTTTTTCCTCTAAAATGAAATAATTTTCCTGGTTTTGCTATGCGGAGAACATTTAAAATATAAAAGAACAAAAACTGAGTGCATAGAAAAAAAATTACCATTCATTAATATATAATAATCCCAATAAATGTTTTTTAAACATTTGAATTACAGTACCAACATTTGGACTACTCTGGAAAATTACTAAAACTATTCAGTTAATCATGTTAGATCTACTTAAGTTTGTTACCAACTTTAAAAAAAGTTAATCTTAATATATTGAATAGCTTATTATACTGAATATCATTCAATATGCTAAAATATACTGTAATTGATATAGATCTAGACAAATGTTTTGCGTAACAGGACTGACCCAGTAATTGATCTTTTTTTATAGCTACACTGCTGTTCATTGCTAAATAATGCTTAGGAGTCAGAGTTCGCTAAAAACACAAACCAGAGACGGCCATGTAAGGCTCTTAGCTTGCAACAATAACACGTCAAGGTCGCAAAGGAACTTAATGAGTGATTTACAGTGCGTTTAAACCAATTGGCGCCAATGGATACTAGCAACAAGAGATTAGCCAAATCTAAACAGGGATGCCTGATTGATGTTTGTGTATTTGGTTAAATTATGTTCAAACTAAAATTATACAGGGGAAAAATCTAATTTGCGGGAGGTTAGTGTGCATGACAAAAATGCCATCTTGGCCAAAATGGCTTGGAGCATCAGCAACCTTTCCCTGGGAAATGATATTTTTCCAATCCCATAGAAGGCGGATCGTGTCACACTCGTTAAAGGCTTGATAGCAGGTCTTTAATATTCACCGTCTTAATTAGGGCTGCAGTTAATTTCATTAAATTCTTTCGGTGCTAAATGAAGCAGATTATGAGACATCTTTTATTGCGAAGCGTGAAATTACAGCCTGCCCGCTGCCAATGGCAGGGCCAAGCTAATGAATTACAGGGTAAATAACACCCGAATTAACCATCCAATTTAACTCCTTACAAAGCACCCCTGCTCTGAGGGGGCAGAACGACGTCAAACAAGCACAGCTCAGTGCTCGTCTGCCAACCAGAACATGCAATTACAACCGTGATACTAATTTCCCTTTATGATGAGGAGAGACATTTCAGTGGCATTGTATTTCTTAAAGGAAATGTTAAACAGCGATGCACTGTAAAACAAAACCTGTGAAACGTTCTGCTCTGCAAAGACCGAAAAGGGGCAACAAACTGTGTTAACAAGTGGACAGTTTGTCAAAAAAACAGGGAGTGGAAGAAAAACTGTGTTTGAAATCAACGCGTGCACATTTTTACTAAAATAGAAGGTCCTGTACGACAAGTGTTGAAAAACTCACACTACATGTAACCTGAAGTAGCATGATTCAAATCGGTATGACACGACAGCTTTTCTGTAAATACGATAGTTTTGCAGAACGCATCTTTTCACAATTCCAGATCCAAACTTTAAAAATATTTTGCAGAAAACCTTGCCATATAGTTAACAAAGATGACGTTCACTGTAATTGGCTAATTAAGTACGTTGAACAGATGTCGGTAGACTCTAGGCTACACAGGGTCGAGTAAACAAAGCTGGCGATCATTACAGTGACATTAGTGATTACACAAAACCATAAACAACTCTATCAAACTAAACTAGCTTCACATACTAAAAGACTTGGTCAAGTTTTGAACGAGTTTCGCAATTATAATCGCACCGATCGGCAAATTCAAATTAGCACTCTTTTATAACCCTAATAGCCATTAAAACAAAACCACCAGTCAAACAAACAGCATAATATCGTTATAATATACTGCACTTGTCAAAACAACAGGGACCTCTGTGTTGATTGGACAAAGTATTAAAACCAAGGCAAAGGGTCAAAGCAGAGGCTGTGATTGGCAGAGCTAAGAGTTGTCATGACAAATACAGGTGACACGTCTGACCTCACCACACCCACTCCCATGTCTCAGAGCTGCCAGTTTCAAGCGTTCCACGGGGAGAAAGAGGCGAACACGCACCTCTTCAGCGATCTAATTGCTGGAGAGTGCGAGCCCACCCCACCCTCATTACCGTCCACCGAGCCGTCTGTGTGTTTTAATGAGGAGCATGTTCTAATGAAGGCATTTTTACAAAGGTTTTATTGTAGCTGAGAGCCATGTTGAGAGCGTAACCTTCAGCACAGGAGTCAGAACAATAACCTTCATAATGAGATCACAGCAAATGGCAAATAAACTACGACAAGGTCTAAGATAGAACAAAACTACCTTAAGCATTCGCATGTACACATACGCAAATACAAAAACACACAAGAAACACACCAATGATACATAGTAGTCTCATGTTTTTATACGTACGTAAAAACGTGATAACGTGATGCAGGTAGACAAAAAAACCATACATGCATCTACACACTTTAATTGAAGAGCAGGTCTAGCGCCCAGCAAGGCGCGAGATCGAGACGGACTCGAGCACATAAGAGGAAAGACCACAGGGAATTATCAAATCAATTACCATCCAATTCCTAAATGAAGCTCTGCCCTGTGCCTCTGAGCACAAGCTGCTTGGCTGCGTTATCGTCTGTGAGCGGACACAACCGGGTCGTTTTTGTACTGTTGGTGAAACACTCATAGCCTGAATGTTATGCCCAATTTAATGAGAAATGCCACCGTAGCCACTGATCTGATGAGGGGATTGTGGTCAATGGCTGTTTGTCCATCCTGGACGTTTCGCTATAGGTTACATGAGGAGGCCAGTAGATTAAGTTGGCATTGACATACTGTGCTAAATGTTATACAAAAATAAATATATAAAATAAACTTTGTTGGATAAATAGTCCAATGGGACTCGAATGACCATCTCTGACAAACATCCATACATCCCATTCCCTTGCATGTTCATTAATGGAATATTTTGCCTAGTTTGATGCGCTACCATAGGAGTTGCAAAAGAAGAAAAAAGTTTACAAATGGCATTTTAGCGCTACATGAACATGCAAACCTTTAACACCAGACCTCAACAAACAAGAAGATGGCAGGAAGATGAGAAAACTGCACTGCAGAAGCTAGTAAAGCTCTGATGAATTGAACTGCCTGATTGATCTTCTCATGAGATGACAGGCTCGGGGCACTGATGTGTGCGTAAGTGTGTGGAAAGCTCTGCCTGACACCAGGGAAATTAATCCCTCATTTATGTACCTGCAGTGTTAGAGGGCTGAGAGATGCTTTGGAAATATGGCTTTGCGCCAGAGCCCCAGTGCAACACGCTTTTTGATCGCTAACGTCTCGCTACACTGCAGGCTAATACACATAACATTTAAATAAAACATTTCTTTATGGTTATAAACCATCTCTGTGCCAGGGTGCCAGCAATGAGGTTACCCTATAATTGTGTGCATATTTTAAATGGGAAGCTTAATTATTTTTAAAATGTATGTGCTTGAGTTGTATGACACTGTTGTGTTACAGATGTTTGGGAAACATAGCCACCCTTACCTCTCGAGAATGCATGTTATCCCTCCATCATGATTGCTTTGGGCATTGCACATACAAATTAGCCCAGCGCAGTCAGAACAGAGAGACAGATCATAGTTAAACCTGCGTGCAGTTCTCTCCTTCCCTGCACAGCTGGCTGCCACGGCTCAGCCTTCCCATCTGCCACTAGCGCGGAGCCCTGCTCTCTGTGCCACCGTAGTTGGGCCAGCCTCATTTCTTCTTCATTAACCGCCACAGACTTTAACAGGATTTATGCAAATAGAGCTGCAGGAGGTGGGAGAGAACTCCTGGCAGCATCAGGGCTTGCAGCCTGTGTGCCTCTAAACAGAGGTATAATGCTGAAATATAGCATTGGGAAGCACTGTTTCTTAAGTTGTGGGATGTTTAGAAATCAAGTTTTACTTGCAACCAAACACAGGTTAAACGGGCAGACACACTACACATTTTGTTCAATTAACTTCAATTCATATGCATGTGAATGCTGGAAGTGGAAATGCAAGGGCATACAAAGAAAGTTTCGCATTCTGGTGCGTTCCAAATAATTGGTGAATTCTAACAAGATTCCATTTTTACTATCCCATTTTGTACAATCTATGTTTAAGGGCGCACTCACATTATCCAAACCAAACCATGCCCCAGCGCGATTGTCACCCCTCCCTACTCCCCCAGGTGCACACACTCACACTGTACTTTTTATCTATCCGAGTCCGGGCGCGCTTTTGTCATTAAGATGCGATTGTTTTGAAAAAACCAGGAAGTAAAGCTCTCTCTTAACACTGGAACCCACCATAATGATAAGTCTGTGTTTTTTATTCCGAGTCGTTTGGTGCGCGATTACAGACAGCCCTCTCACATGTCATCATATTGCTTAGTTGATCTGTCATGTGTGCAGCTCAGACATTCACGTAAGCCCGCTGCTCGCAGCAAAAGGTTTTTACGGAGGCAGATGAACGTGAGTGGTCGCGCAACTGACGTCTTCACCTTTTGAATCGTGCTCAGGCACGATTGCGCTCACACCACAGCCTTCCGCGCCTGAACCCAAGTGAACCGCGATACGGCCCACCTCTGCAACCCGGCCGCGGCGCGATTAACCAATCCGCGCCCGGGCACGGAACAGAGCGATCACACTAGTCAAACAAACCAGGTAGTATGACTGTATAAACAGATAAACAAAATATTTCCAGGTACATAAACTTAGTTTTAGGTTTGTAATCCGTTTCTAAACTCAGTGATAAAGAAAAGTGTATAGCTTAAACCTAAACTTTAAAAAGCCTAAAGAGTCATTCATACTATGGACTATAACGATAACTATAGTTTAACTAATTGTAATAGCTTGCAATGCACTGTAAGTCGCTTTGGATAAAAGCGTCTGCCAAATGCATAAACATTTAATAAAATACAATAATGTAAACAATTGCAAAAGTTTTTATTAAAGGAAATCTACAATATTAGGTACTATAAATCACACTTTTTTCATAGTTTGGCGGGTCCTGGAACTTAAGTTCAGGTGCGACTTATACGCCAAAATAATTTCATATGAACCCAAAGAAACCATTACCGTCTACACAGGCCCGTTGCCAAGGGGGGGGAATTAGGGGGCAGTGCCCCCCTTATCTTATGGTCAAACTTATTATTTAAGATAAAAAATACGTGAACTTGATCGCTTTCATTCGTTTGAGCTCTTGCTCTCTGTCTGTAAACCCAATCTGCACTAGTATTTAACCACAGAAAAGGTACTACTGATCTCTAAAACGATAAGATAAAAAACGGATTATTTAGATAATTTAACGGATTATTACATTGAACATAATAATATAAAACATAATTATATGAAACATAATAATATTTATAGTAAAACATCCCCAAAATAGCCCCTGTAATCCTTTCTTAGACTCAACTAATTATTTATTCAAATACAACAGCCAATGGCAAGTCTCCAGCAGCTAACCTTTCAATATTTCATATCAGACGTTATGTTTGTTAAAATAAAAGAGTTTGAATGTAGTACGGCACATAGTAGATATAAATGATATAAGATGGTTAACGTTATACAGTTAGCATACAGTATTGTAGGGAAGGCCAGCAGTGTAAAAATCAAATTTTCCGGTTCTGTGTGCCATCATAAGCTCATTCAGCTTATGTCTGAGGAAAAACTCACACGCAAAAATCAACATAAGAGGAAATATTGAGTTCTTATGAGATTTTACTTCTGTGACCCACTGCGATTATTTTAAGGTGATTAAAATTATATAAGCTACTGATCACGTTTGTTTTATTGCTAACGTTTCCCGGTATGTTATTATTGCGCTGTTGATGGAAATTAAGACTCGTTTCATTGTGTATGCGTGAGGTAACTTATGTGTTTTGTTATACTTGACCTTGACTGAAATTGGGGTCGCTGTTTTAATCCAAAGGCTGCGGCCTACTAAGGTCGCATTTGTAGGCTGCATACATTAATATGGTCTATTTTCAGAATATTAAAGGAACAGTATGTAGGATTGTGGCCAAAACTGGTATTGCAATCACAAACCATGTGGCTAAAACTGGTACTGCAATCACACAACTAGTGGCCAATATGCAAAATGACAACATAAACATCAGTTTTTAAATGACAATATCCTTGCCAGGCCACTGATGTCAGTGATAAAAATATTAGAAATGAAAATAAATTCTTAATGTCTAGTGACATATCAGGGCCATTTTATGATTAATTGATATAAATTTCTTACATACTGTTCCTTTAACAATTGTAAAGTTGACTAATATTCTTAGTTAATTGTAAAATTTTGTTATGAGTCCATTCTACATTTAGTTTATTTCAGTACATTTTTTTTATCAAATTAATTAAACTTAAAAAGTAACTTGCATTACTTTTTTGAAAAAGTAACTCAAATATTAATGTGTACATTTAAGTAATACGTTAATAATGTGTACATTTAAGTAATAGCGTTACGTTACTCGTTCCTTCAGAAAAGTAATATTATTACGTAATGCACGTTACTTGTAATGTGTTACCCCCAACACTGTTCAGAAAAAACCCTGGTTTGGTGCTGCAGCAAACTTAACAGTCTTCCCATCATCTTTAGGTTCTCAATGAAAACCCAGCAGGTTGTGAATACAGCACACAAATCCTACAGATCAGAAGCTTTGCTGTCGAGTGCAAGCTGTGCGCTATGGTGGCCGACGCAAGCACTGCTCCGCTGTGGGACGCTAATAAACACAGATCTCATTTAAAGGCAGCTTTAATCAGAGATGCAATTTGTTCATTAGAAAATTACAAACAAGGCCACGGCTCTGACATGAGAGGGCACGATTAGTGCCGCTAATTACCTGATTCTTACACTCCAGCTGAGATACTCAGAGGAAAACCCGGCCCCCCCTCCTTTTGCTAGCTAGATCTCCCTCACTACACACTCTTGTTTGTAACAAATTAAGGCCAACTCAAACACTCGCTCCTGCAGCGTGGGGGTAGGGGTTAAAGAACTAAACCGTGATGTGAAGATGACCCACCATCACCTCCCGATGCACCGATCAAAGCGTTTTTGGGGTATATGGGGAAGGGAGAGATGGGCCCATGTGCAGATGGGTAGACTGCACTTCATTAGGGTTCTCTTGCTTTATTTCTATTATCGTTTTTGAGAAGGTGGAAGAGTAAGACGGGGGCATAGAGAGAAATCCCTTCCCACTTCTTATCCTAATGATCTCATTTTAGTATACGGGAGAGCCTGGTTCTAATTGATGTCAAGTGCGTGCTTTCGCTGTTAATCAAGGAGATGGCATCAAACGGGCCTGGCATGGGTCTGAGTCCTGATCTCACGCCCCTTCGTCCACAATACACCGCTGCTGGACTCCAATTATACCAGCCCAGATGGCCGGCCAGAACCTACCTGTTTAATTGGGATAGCGCGGCCACTTCCAATGCTGTCTGCGCGACCATCCATTCCTTTCTTCTCCCTGTCTGGTTCGCTTGCCTTTCGAGACTGTGGGGGATAAGAAATCCTTTTAGTCAAAGGAAAGTTAGCTGCTAATTGAGACCGACTTCAGACTAGATCCAGTTTGGAGTACAGGGCACGAATACAACTTCAAGAAGTCAAGGGGGTGTAGAAAGGGTGAACTTGACCTTGATGTGACCCCAGCCCCCAACTTCTAGAAGCCTAGACGCAATTACTTATGATCATAACAGACAACAAGAACAGAGTGAACCTTAAAGACCCACTGTAGCAAAACTGCAACACTTAATAAACTAAATCACATCGTTTACCACATGAGTAAATAGAGCCTTTACAAAATTATAAACAAGCTAAATTTAGCCTGTAATATTTTTTCTTAATGGCCAATGATGACCACGTTTAACATTCTGAAGGCTTTATAAAAGCCAATGCATATTCTGTAGGCCTTGATCTAATTATTGATTTTCAGTGTTCTTTGGGGCAGTTTCCTAGACGGGGTTTAGATTAATTCAAGGCTAGGCATTAAATATATTAGGAAATTTCCCTTGTTTTTACACACATACAAATAAAAATACTGGTTTACATCTTAAGACAAAAAATTGGCAGTGATATATGTTAAGATATGTTACTGCAAGATGTAAATTATGGCAGCTAAAGCATGTGTTTTAGTCTGTGACTAGGATAAGCCCTGTCCGGGAAACCACCTCCATATGTATTAACTATTACAAGAAACCTAAAAATACATACAGTACAACCCCCAATTTCCAAAATGTTGGGACACTGTGATTAATGTAATTAAACCAGAATATAATGATTTGCAACTCTTATAAACACATATTTTATTTACAATATAAGATAGAAAAATATATAATATTTCAACTTAGAAACATTAGCACATTTCAGTTCGGGCAGCCCGCCTAAGCTTGGAAACCCTACCGCCTTAAAGGCGGAGTCCATGATGTTTGAAAGCCAGTGTTGATATTTGAAATCGCCTAAACAAACACGCCCCTACCCCAATAGAATCTGGACCTTCTGTTGATAGACCCGCCCCACACATACGCAACCCGGCATTTGATTTGATTTGATTGGCTATAAGTGTGTTTTGGTAGTCGGCCCGTCTCCTTTTCCAAACCGTTTTTCAAACATCGTGGACTCCGCCTTTAATTGGTCATCCAAAAAAAATTATGTCGCTGCACAAAAGGCCGCCAAGTGCATCTCGGAGAAAAGCACGCACACACTTCACATCGCGAGCTGGGACGCGCGCCACACGGCAGAAATGAGAAAGACGTGGTCCGGACCGTCACTGTCTGGAGGTTAACTAGCCAGTTGATAAAACATCTCTGAGAATAGCGTGGACGCGCTTCACACCGAAATGAGATAATGTAATTAATAGTGGGAAATAATCCGTTTTTAAAATTTTTGCGCTATCTATCATCGTTCGCCAGACGTTCTACAACATCTGCTTCAGTTTGTGTTTATTAACCCTTTAGTTTCACATCATCAAGCAGCTATTCCCGTTAGAGGTAAAAACATTTAATTCATTAATAATCTAGTATGTGTTCATTTTCTGTCATAGTTTCTTCAAAATGTAATTTTATTTGAGCATTTTAAATAAAAATATTTTAATTTTCAAACTTGACGCATACGCGTCATGACACATACAGCCCCTTTGATTGCCAGGCCCTCAAAAAAAATTGAAATTCTTGTCTTTTTTTAAATCCAGGACAGGGCAGCTTTCACACCTGCAAAAGACTCCATCAATGCTAAAAGGTGTTTATGCAGGTTTCAGAGCAACAACTGATCTTCTCATTTCCCAGGCGTATACGGACGGGAGGGGATACCACACAATGTGTTACTGCCATCAAATAAAAATTTACCTTATTTTTTTTCTTAAAATGGTACATTTCCTCAGTTGAGACATTTGATGTTTTCTATGTTCCATTGTAAATAAAATAAAGGTATTTGAGATATGTAAATTATTGCATTCTGTTTTTTTAACATTTTACACGGTGTCCCAATATCTTATTATAAATAAATATATAAATTATAAAGACAAATAAATGGTGAATCATGGGTAACCAGACTGACCGTAAAGAGATTGGAGCGTCGTTTGGACTGTTTGCGGACGGGCGTTGGTGTGTTGGCAGTTTGGGGCACATCAATACGAAGTTCCTTCTGACTGGTACTGGGAGTGGAGGGTACGGAGGATGAGTAATCACTCAGACTTCCTCCGCCGTTACTTGTCTGATACACACATGCAGAAAGAAACACACACAAGAGCAAAGAATAAGCTCACATTACAAAGAAACGCCACAGGCTTCCAGTTTTCCTGAGCTTCTCTAATCCTCTCTAAGCTTGGCTGCACTTGTACACTGCTAATGAGAAATCAATGAGGATTGAGTCGTGTGGAAGAGGATTACTGTCTGCAGGGGAAAAGGAAACTGTTTGAGTGGAGAGAAAAAGAAGGTAGGATTTTTGGAAGAAACTGAAAAATTTATTTTGACAGTATGTATCCGCTAGTGCCGACTGGGCTGTGTTACCATTCATTGCCTATGAGAGCTGGATTGTGGGATTGACAGCAACGTGGTGCAAACGGTGAAGATGCAATAAAGTTGAGAAATGCTCAACTTATGCAAATGAGAGGCAAAAAAAACGCTGGCCGACAGCCAATCCCTGCAAGGTCAAGGCAATGACGTCTGTCATAAGCATTTCTCATCTGGTGATAAAACCATTAAAAAAATCTAATGACAGTACTGGAGTTTCAGTATATTAAACTACATTTTGCATATTAGAGAATTTAAAATATTAAGAATATGAAATATAAGTTGCAGGCTTTTATTGTGGCTAGACTTCTTGTTCTAAACCTGTATGAGTTACTTTATGTTAAACAAAAAAAAGATATTTTGATAAATTATGGTAACCACACATTTGCCAGTACCCTGTGACTTCAATAGTATTTGTTTTTTCTACTATGGAAGTGAATGGGTTTCATCAACTGTGTGGTTACCTTTTTACACCAGTTACACTAAAGCTTGCCATACATTTCAAAGAAATCACATGTATGAGCTGAATGCGTTTGTACTGCATCCATGATATGCACTCACCTGGCTAATATGCACTGCTGACACAGGTGCTGCACAAACAGAAGAGTGGCTTGGCGAGTTGGGTAGTGACTTACAAGGTCCAATTGAGAGTTGCTGTTTCTTCCGACTTGCAACTATTTTCTGAGCAACTGAAATTACAAACAAAGAACACCCATAAGACAGAGGGAATGTACTATAGAGTAAGACTAACATCAAGTGACAAAGGTAGACATTACCACCCGGGCGACTATACGACAACTCTAATTCTGTAGCAAGATGGGTCAAGCGGACCACTTCATTACCCCTTATGAGCGTGTGTGTGTGTATGTGGAATCCTGAACCCAGGCCTCCCCCTAATTCGCCATCATTCTCCTCCACAGGACGCCACTTGCGCTGCTCTTGGCACCACAGTGGTCCATTATTTCAGCATTATTATCCCCCATTCATTTCTCTTTCCCTCGACGTCCTATGTGCACCAGGAAAAGGGCAGTATTAGTCAGTCGCTCGCCTCTTTCCCTATTGATCGGCCGACGGCCCCTGTGGCAATCTGCGGTCGGCCCGCGGAGAGATGTTCTAGTGCTCCGTCATCTCGTAGCTAACGACATTGATCCCATCATGTGGAGGAAGCTTACGAAGAGCAGCTCATTCTTTAAACCATAAATCTCTTAAAACAGACATACATGGTAATAAGAGGTGCTGGCTTCTCTCCCTGCATCGCAGAACTTAAAAGTAACTCTTAAAGTTCATTTATACTGACTGGGAGAACATATTTCTGCTTCTAGTCCATATAGTAAAATTCCTGAAATTCTTGATCTAAGAGTATTGAAAAGAGCGTGAAGTCTAGGTTCAAATCTCAATGTAATGGTGAGATTAAGAGCATCAAAGTTTTATTTCACTTTCATTTTTGACCTCACTCAGTCAATGTTAAAGATATCAAGATTACATATTCATAGAATGCTTTTATATTGCTTAAAATGATTTTATGTATAAAAAAAATTATAATGGACACAGATAATGAACATGTGTGCATGGTGTGATACGGACTTTTATTTTTTATTAGAGTTTATTTTTTAGGGATGCACCGAATGTTAGACAAACAAACTGATTTGAAAAGGCATCTTTCTGTAGAGCCCGACTGATATATCGACCGGCCGATATTATCGGCCGATATGAGCGAATTGCATTTATATCGGCATCGGCGTTTATAACGGCCAATAAAACATGAGAAACAGTCTCTCATGCTTCACTCATGTTATGAGTGTTGCATAGTTTGCCCACCAGAGGGAGGTCTGCAACTCCTCAGTTGACAACAGCGCCAGAAATCCACTACAGAAGCAAGCTATCAGCCAAGCCGATTGCAGAGCATTACACCCGGCATGTAAACTCTGAGAAAAAGCGGAGGTCACCTGTGGCGCGCGGCCGGCGAGCTCAGTGTCGTATTTGTAAACAATGGCGGGTTATGACTTAATATCCACGTTACGTGCAAAAACTTGCAAAAAAATTGCAGGGACTTGCAAAAAAAATTGCGGGGACTTGCAAAAAAAATTGCGGGGACTTGCAAAAAAAAATTGCGGGGACTTGCAAAAAAAAATTGCGGGGACTTGCAAAAAAATTGCGGGGACTTGCAAAAAAATTGCGGGGACTTGCAAAAAAAATAAATTGCGGGGACTCGCAAAAAATAATTGCGGGGACTCGCAAAAAAAATTGTGGGGACTTGCAAAAAAAATTGCGGGGACTTGCAAAAATTTGTGGTGTATTTGATAAAATGCAGCCCCCGCATAAATATCCGGACTTTGGCTGATTATGCTTTGAATCATGTGATAACATAATCACGTTTTTCTGCAAGGACTGTCAAATACTATTGTTATGTAAAATTTAAAATTGATCTTTTCACTTATTCAGTCGAACACCGAAAAAGCTTATTATTTCTGTTTTTGGACGAATTTTTTCAGTTGCCGAACAGTGCATTCCCAATTTATTAGTAAAGACTTTTTTCCTGACAGACAAAATTGTACATTACATTTATGCATATGGCAGACACTTTTTCCAAAGATATTGACCGCTGCTAATGCAATGCTGTACCAACAGAGCTACACAAATTTTAAAACAATTCTAAGCGCAGTACACACATGAGCTTTTAGTCAAAGCTTCATTTGACTAAAAAGCTCAAGTTGTAAATTATAATGTTGAAATATTAAGTAAAACAAGATTGTAAAGTAACAGTGCAAACATGAAATTCTCTGATTAAACATATCCAAACATAACTTTCCATGGATTTGTTTTCCTTGGATCCTGAATACATGCCTCCCTACATCTAAGTCCTTTAAATGGAAGAAGCTCTCCTCAAAGACAAAAGAGAGTTAACAGTCCAAGTGCCCAGAACTCAATTACTCCAGCTCCCAATAAATAGGGCCGACTCGTATCCTGTTGTAAATGAAATCATTGTTTTAATTGGACCTAATAAACGTCTAAGCTTTAATGATGATTCTGTCATAAACATTTACCTTCAGGTGAAAGAGCTCTGTCCAAGGGCAGACGACGTGATACCCTGCTAAAATTCTCTCAATGCAATACTCGCACGCTCATCCTGTCCCATCTGCCGCTACAGAAATGCTGTACAGCTGTGTTTGTTTAGACTCATCACTGCACGATACCACGCTAATCGGCTAATTATAATCATAACCCAGAACGAAAAGCGCTTATGTTATGCTGGATGCCAACACCAATGCGCTTCACAAACCCACGGTAGCATTTTAAAAAGCAGTTACCAATGCAATAACTCTCTTATTACCCTGAATCTTTGTGAAAGTACTTCATAATGACCAATTGCAATAAGTCAAACCATTTAAGTATCATTGGACAAAACCACTGCAGGAGCATGGAGGTCGCTAGAGATATATGGTCACAGATCCCTGTCCGGACGTCCCCGCTGTATTTTACTTTAAGTGTTAAGAGCAGTTATGATAAGCCTGGGTTAAATATTTAAACTGCACGGCTAATACAATTTAACTTTGACTATCAATCTTGGCTCCCCTGTGAGAGGCAGCCATTTATCCTGCCGGAAATGTTTCCCGTTTCATCAGATTTATGGCAGGTGGCTAAAACTCTGCAGCCAGGAGCAGATGTAGCAGAGTCGTTTACCCTGCTGAAGTGTCTCTTTCATTTAGATTCACACATGATGCATCCTATTTCTGCTTTTAAAAATAATGTCAATATTTGTCAGCAGTACAACGTACAACATTTATTGCTTTGTTCAAATATCAAAATATTTAAAATTAGATTTTAACATTTCTATTAACTCATTCCCCACCAAAAAAATTTTTTATTTGTCCGCCAACATTTTTTTATGTGATTTTCACAAAAGTTTCACAAAATGCCTTCCAGAAAAAAAATCTATAAATATATAAATATACAAATGAAGAGTTTAGTTCCAAAACGTGATAAACGGCATTAAAAAACGAGTTACCGCCAAAATCAGTATTGTATCAAGTCAAGTAAATTCTTAATTTTGTGTAATCCAATATCCGCTGTGTTATTATGTTATCTTTTCTGCCTTTTTTCCCAAAACGCGATAAACGCCACTCCTCCTATTCTGCAGAATGCAATAAATCCACTCAACAAACAAACCGGGAAAAATAAAATGTATCCTATCTTCATTTGATCTCTTTTTATAACCTCTCAAATATGGGTAGGTTTCTTGAAAAAAGCTGAAATAATTACATTTTTGTTAAGGAATTTTGTTAGAGATCAGATTTAGAACAAAGATCAAAACTTGATTTTGAATTTTGCTTCAGTTTCTTAAAAACTGGATAATAGCAGAATTGCAGATTCCCGTAAAAACTTGTCAGGGAAGCGTCACTGGGAGGGAAAAATAACTAGTAGATGGCGGGAAAGGGGTTAACATAAGTGTATTTTTCAGATACGTTTATCTAACGTATTTGGTATGCACCGTTATATCGGTTTATAACCGTTACATACAGATAAAAGCAATTTTTCCCCACTATTAAACATTATACCCTAACAATAAAAAGAGATGGAAAATCGCTTCACAATTCAAGATGTGTAATTATTTTGAATTAGGTGACAATCTTTGCAGTTTGTATGCTTTGCACTGAACACAAGAATTTGAAACAAGGAGTAAAAATATCATTTTGGTTGATAAAATTCTAAATAACAACCGATTATTGCTTTTGTCACAGACATTTTGTATCGGTACTTCCCTAAAAGGAAGAAAACAATGAAAGCAGTTGTACATCTGTACAAAAATGTTGCACACAGTTGAGGCCTAATGGTTACAGAAGTCGGGTTTGTAAACCAAGAGTTGCAAATTTGAGTCTCACGGCCGGCAGGTTGCAACTGAGGTGCCCTTGAGCAAAGCACCTGTCCCCCATTGGTCCCAGTGCGATAGCTGGCCACTACTCTGTGTGTATTTGTTCACTACTCACTGGAAGGGTTAAATAAAGAGGTCACTTTCCAAGTATGGGTTACAATACATTTGTCATATATGTCACTTTCACATTCACAATGGCTGCTAAAAGTGACAGACTACCAATTCTAGCTTTTGTTCTTGTCTCACATAATAAACAATGACAATTTGTCAATTTAACTCTGTTTCATGTCTATAATAAGTAGGACGATGTCACAAAATAAGCTCATTCTACATGTTATCTCTCTCTCTTTTGTCATCCTGATCAACCTTTTTGGGTATAACTGTAAAATTCCCCTTACAGTACCTATGCAACAGACATATACCACAGCAAATACTTTAAACAGCTGTCTGTTAATTCCTATTCACATAAAATCCCCATCAAACATTATTAATCCATTGCTAAATAATTGGCTAAAATATTCATTAATACTGTGCAAATGTCTATAAATCAGAAAACACCCTGAACAAAGACCAGGACCCCCTACATGGTAGCACAGGTTATGACCCCTTTTCTAAACACTGAGCTGGTGCAACAGACTGACCTTTATCCTTTCGACACCCAGAGAGACATGTGCTAGAGAGAGTAAGAGATACTACACAGCGAGCTGAAAGAGTGGAGCGAACAGGTAAGTCAGACAAAATAAAGTCACAGGTGCGTTCATTAGCCTGCTGTCAGAGCAGTTAAATATAAGCTTATGAGTTGGAGGGAGAGCAAAGCAGATGAAGCATCCGCCGGGAATCTCGAACAAAGGTCAAAGATCTCTTGCACTTACTGTTCAGTAATTAGCCTTGCTGTAAAAGACACACCACACCAAAATACACAGTCAAACACGTAAACACATATTCGTATCTGTACAATCATTTATATCTATGTGCTGTTGAGTGTCAGAATAGGAATGCCAAAAAAGATGGCCTTCATTTTAATAGAATACCGTCGACAAAGACACCATTTGAAGATAAACGTTTTATCATGTTACATTTATGATTTATTTAGAAAGATTAAAGGATAAAATCGATTCCACCATTTAATATAAACATCTTTTCTTTAAAGCTCACGTAACACACGCTGTTTCTGCATTTCTGATTTTAATCTGAAGTACCTATACATCCTTTATATCTACGTAGAGTCTTTAGTTTAATCAGATTTATAAAAGAAAGATTAGCTTTACCGAATCTTTCCGATAATGTACGAAAAAAGGAAGAAGGAGGAGTTACTACCGTGGGAGGAGCGAGTACGAGTCATGCAACACTATACAACACTGTTTTAACTTATGATTCACTACATGTTCGTGTCATTTATAAAATGACACAAACCCCGGATAATAAACTATACATCCATTGTTTTCATAAGGCTGGCTTTCTTCTCCTTACATTCAAAAACACACTTCTTCTTTCATGCCATTGTTGAGTTTTGAAATTAAACAAAGCTGTGTCGCGTGATAAGATGTTTGCAAGTTCTAGCGTCTCCCGCTGATTGATGGGTGGGCGGGGTTTTCCAGGGGAAGTGCCCATAAAAGAAATTATACGTATAGAAAACCCCTGAAACGTCAGCTGGACCTGTTATCGAAAAATACTTTACGAAACTTGTACGAACCCTGGCGAAGTGCAATCGGCACAGACATACTCTGTAACACGCCCAACTGCTTTTTTGACACTTTGCCTACGTTTATCATGAGGAAACAACTCTATAACTGTGTTAATAAGTCATAATGCTTGAAATACCATTGAACCACCCCTTTAAAATCGAAATTGTGAATATTTTTGTTAAATTTAGGATATATAGCGTCAAACGAATGAATAAATATGCAGCAAATGTAATCACTTGATAGCAACATAGCCTTCTGGTCCCACAAACTAAGGTTTTCAGTGTCTGCTTTTCACATACATCAAAGCATTTTGATTGTGTTTACAAAGTACGACGCCCATGTTCGCATTTCGGTTGGCACTTTACAGAGTCAAATACTCGAGAGTAATTTTTCAGTACACCTATATCAACAATATTTCTCAGCTAAAGCAGACATTTTCTGAAACAAAAGAAACCTCTCACAAAGCCTTGAGGTAATTACTCCTATAAAAAAGACATGCCATTTTCAACGGTAATGATCAAGACTACAGGACCCTAATAAAGCGATACAGAGATCGAGAAAGTGCACAGCAAAGCTCGTTAGCTGTTAGCGCACACTAACAAAGCTCTACATCCTCATTCTGACATTGTGACAACCCAACTAGAGTCAGTCAAGGATGCGGAGGGGGGTAATTAGGTTAATTAAATTAGCACGCTGATGGACGCAGGCTGGGGAACTGTCAGGACCCCTCACCTCTACTGCAGCACCACTGACAAACACATAGATGCTCTGCAGGCGCAGAGATACACAGCCACATGTAGACTCAGAGCCGCAGAGTCTATTTAAACATCATGCACATATAGCACAAATACACAAACAAAGCGCTCACAACTGACCCTGACTAAATAAATTGCCTCTCTTTCTCCACTCCGCATCTTGTAAACACTTTGTTACATAAATCTAATGCGGATAACTACTGCACCAATTATTTTTAATGGTTAATGTTATTTGCGTGCTGCCAACTCTGTGTTTCTGGGAAAGCAATGCAACTCACTGGCCGCCTTTATCTGATTTACGGCAGTTCAGGTCATTGTATTACTGCATGCTTAACCAAAGACAATTATCATTTATTAAAGCAAAAGGCCACGTGAAAGCTGAGCCCTGTACTTAAACATGAACAAACCTGTATATATAGACCTCTGTCCTGCTAGGAATTATAACTTTGAGAGATGAATAATTGATTGTGACAGAAAGTAACCCAGGATCATCAAACATTCATAAATTGCAGTGCAAATCAATGCGCATGATGCTTTTTTGTAAAAAATCTATTTTCCTGATAAACTGCACTTTTATTAATACTCTGCCGCACTGTATGCCTTGAATCAATGACGAAAACTAACAAAGCAAAACTGAACCTGGCATTTTCACTGAAAGTAAGTTGCAATATTTGTTGCACGCTATTAACTGAAAATTGTTAAATAAATTTAACTAAAAAATAATGAATGAATAAGGTTTTGAAATAAGTGCATTATAGAAAAAAAGCTGACACAGAAAAATAAAAAGATGAAAAGCTCAGACTCCACCTCCATCAAAAATGAGATAAAAACATTGACAAGTTCATTAAACACGCTTCAAATCTGCTTAATCCCAGGCAGCCTCAGGCTATTGAGAAATGCCAGTTTGCTGGCAGAATACGTTAAACGCCACAACGTTTTTTCAGCAAAGTCCTCTAAGTGCACAGAAAAACGGGATGAACGACAGCGCCAAAAAAAGCTTGCATGCAATTAAAAAACTGAAGTGACATATGTAAAAAAAGGCATTTTAATTTCTGACTCATAACCTTTTTTATTGCCCTTAAAATGAAATTACTAAACCTAAACATGAGCCTGATAAAAATGCTCATTTACAAGAAAACATGTCTCAGAGGCTTTTGCATCTAAACTCTTTGAAAAACAAACAAACAGAATGAATAACATCCCATGTGATGCAATAAAATTTGATTATAGTGTGAGGATTTCTACTCAAATATCAATCTAACAGCCTGTGAATATGCAGTGAGCCAAAGATTGAAACCATTTAATTACGGTCACGTGTACTAATGATGGCTCGTGCATTGCTTTGATGCAAGAATGAGTGCAAATCAGGCAAACAAAATGAAATGTGTGTGAGTTGGCCTGACACATGAGCGCACCTCTGGGCAGTTGCTTTGCCATCAATGCAACACAAAACATTAAAACAATAATTTTGGTACTCATCAATAAATTCCACTACAGTGGATAATTAGAATGCGTGATTAATTGCGGATAATGAAATGAGAGATGCGGGGAGACGCCGTCAGTAATGATCAGAAATTTTGCCTTTTCTTGCTCTCATTTAGCCCTACTGATGAGTTTGGCCATGGTACAGGCTTTGCACCCACTCTTTTAACGCACACACGCAGTTAAATTACAGCAGTCTTGGCTGCAGCCAACAGTGTAATAATTAAGAAGATAATAGCCGAGCGTTTAGAGTGTAAATCTCCCACTGAAGATTTCAGCCTGCCCAACCCCTCCGCGGAGCAGCGTGCATCTGTCGCCCCGCCACACACGCGCTAATGCAAACTACATGCAGGTGTGTAACCACATGGACAACATGCTCTATATCTAGACACACATATACAAATTATCACAAAGAACCATTACATATCAATATGAAAGAAACATGCAGACAGAAGCACAAGTCACAGGATGAGGAAGTGGCCCCAAACATAAAAAAAGGTTATTCATTTTGTTTGGAAGCAGATGCACTCTAAGGGGCCAGTCACACCAAAAGCGTTGATGGCAGTTGCAGGCGCCTTTTTTGAATGATATTCTATGGGCAGGGAGCGTTTAAAACAGCGCGCTGAGCGCCTTGCGGTTTTTGCCGCCGGCCGCAGCACGCGCCTTTGAAGGAACGCTGAGAGCGGAGAAGCGCCCGACGTCATTCGCGTCTTTCCACTGTCCAATCGAATGAGGGGAGAGGCGGGCCTTACGTTGTGGTGAGGGAAGTTTACAGTTGCTTTGAAGGACCGGACTACACTCGCTCACACTTTCCTGCGTGTTTGTGCACCTCTCATCCTCAAACAAGGTCAGAGCAAGCATCCTATTTTTAAAGTTTCTGCTAATATGACAGTTAACAGCAAAAGAGCGCTCACGCTTCAATATTTGATTGACAAGACAGCTGACTCGGTGGTTGCTTAGCAATATAAAAAGCCGCATCGCACTGCTCTTTTTTTAAAAAAGGCAGTGCGTCGCGCCTTGCGTTTCGAAGCGTTTAAAGCGCGATTGGTGTGACTGGCCCCGGTAGAGGCGTCAAGCGCAAGTTATTTTAATGCTAAGTCAATGTGAAGACACGTTGACGAACGTCTGGAGGTTTTACGGCGTGAATGAGGCGTTTAGCGCCGGTAGACGCGATTCTGCCTCGTTCGCACACATTGAGCTTTGCCGCGGCAAAAGTGCGAGTTAAAAAATGTGAACTTTGGCTAAAAAACGTGCCGCGTTAACCAATCAGGAGCTTGCTCTAGTAGTGACGTGATTACAGAAAGCCAGCAGAGTCGCAGAAGGCCCTTCCCATGATGCGAATTTCCTCGTAAAAGTCTTGATGAAGTCAATGTGAAGACGTGTTGACGAGCCTCTGGAGGTCTTGCGGCGCGAATGAGGCGTTTAATGCCTCGAATGCCGCGAACTGAGCGTTACCACAGGGCGCAAGTTGAAAAATTAAAACATTGGCGGAAAAACACGACGTGTTAACCAATCAGAAGGTGCTCTAGTAGTGACGTGATTACAGAAAGCGAACAGTGTGTAGATGTACTGTATGAATTCTGCAGAACAACATAAACATTGCTAACAGCAAGAGATTTTGAGTCTGAGCATAGTCGTCTTGAGGTTTAATAGGGTATTGGATGTGTCACAGAAGCAGAACAGAGAAGTGCAGGTGAGGATGAATTTTAGTGTTTTCCAGTGTTCACAACTTTACACTTTTTTCTTCTCTGCACTTGACAGCTAAGCTTTGTACTTGAATTCTTAGCTGTATGCAGGGGTGGAAAAAGTACTGACATTCAAGTACAAGTACTGTAACTTCCCAAAAGCTTTTTCACTTCACACAGCATTTTTTTTTACTGCAAACAATAAAGACAACTTTTTTATAATGTTATTTGCAATACATGCCCACATGAAAAAGTACGGTGGTTAACTGTAGTAATCTGTGGTAAATATGTTTATGAACCTTACTATATTCAAGAATACTTCAGTATTTGCAACAGTTTATCAACTAATATTCACTTAAATCAATACTACAGAATATAGTAGGTGTACAGTAACAAAGTGTACTAATTACAAAAATATATTACTATTTACTGTACTATTTACACTAAAGTGTACTACAATTTTTAATTTATGTGTGGACTACCATTTAAAATCACAATGTGAGATAACACATTACATTTTCCCTATACACAAAATGTGTTGTTCCAATAATATTACTCCTCTTTCTTTAAAACAAATCCCAATAATTTACTCACCCCATGTCATCCAACATGTTGATGTCTTTCTTCGTTCAATTAAGCTTTTTAAGGAAAACGTTCCAGGATATTTTATTGGACCCCAACAGTTTAAATGCAGTTAAAAATTGCAGTTTAAACGCAGCTTTAAACGTCTAAAACAATCCCAAACGAGGCATAAGGGTCTCATCTAGCAAACCATTGTCATTTTTTACAAGAAAAAGAAAAAATATAAAGTTTTAAACCACAACTTCTCATCTTGCACATGCCGTGCGACCTCATGTAATTGCGTAATGATGCGGAAAGGTCATGCGTTACATATGTAAAACGTACATTTGCATTTTAATCATTAAACTGATATAAAGACATTAATTAATATATTTTCATATACAAAAACGTCGGAATGGTCCTCTTTCTCCACACTTGTAAACACTGGGGCGGTAGTTTCGCATACGTCATACATGATCTTTTAGACGTGATGACGCATTACGGGAGGTCGCGCTGGCGCAAGATGAGAAGTTGTGGTTTAAAAGTACATATTTTTATTTTTATTGCCAAAAATGACAATTGTTTTACTAGAAAAGGCCTTGTTGGAGATCTTTAGAGCCCTTTAAATCTGCAATTTTAACTGCATTTAAAATGCAAATTTGGGTCCAATAAAGTCTATTAAATTGAGAAAAATCCTGGAATGTTTTCCTTAAAAAGCTTAATTTCTTCTCGAATGAACAAAGAAAGACATCTACATTTTTGATGACATGGGGTTGAGTAAATTGAGTAATCCTTTAAAAACAACACATTTAGTTTTCCTTATATTTTTGCCTGATTTTTGCGTGATTTGATATGACTGAAGATTGACTGTGATGAAAGAAAAACGCTTCAGAAACGACAAGTCAAGTAAAAAGTAGCACAGTAAAAGTACTGTTACAGCATTTAAAATGTACTCAAATGAAAGTACACTATTTTTAAACCACCTAATAAAGTATAATTCCTGAGAAAATGTACTTTCGCAAAAGTAACAAGAGAGAATTTGTAGCTCGTTACTTCACACCCCTCATGGTACATGATGTTTTCACAATAGGCATTCTCATTCAAAGCTCTTTTGGTAACAAAAACCCTGCCAGGATTATAAATAAATGCTTTGTTAAAGGACCCAACACACTTAATAAAGATAAAAAATTGCATTTCAAAGTCGGTGGAAGCAGAAAAAGTCCACTATCCCAGCTGCTTTTAACAGGAATCAAAGATCTCATTTCTTATCATCTGGCACCCTCTAGTGGAGCACAGATCTCAAAACCTTTTTCAATAGTACAAGCAAGGGTGAAACTTTGGTTCGAGAAGTGGGGGGGTGAAAAAATGAGGGAAAATGTTTTGACTTGAATCCCATTCCCTGCATAAACTATGGTGAAACAAAATACAGGAAATAATTAAATTCATTATAATGATAAATTCTGCTAAGAAGAATATGCTACTAATCTATATACAAGATTTATTTGTGGTTTACTATTTTCTACATAAAAACACAGGCAGAGTCTCAGTGACATACTATTATACTTAAGCTGTTACACACATTTAAAAATGGCAAAAAAACAACTTTTTTTAGAAATTTACCTTCTGCCTTAAATAAGACTGGGTCAAGAAATGCTTGACCAAAGCTTGTATAGCTTGCATTGTTATTATTAGCATTATTCATAAGGTGAATAGCAGGTTTCACACACAAGCTACACTAAAGCAACAATAACAACAGGTCATTAAAACAGTAAACTTGAGAATACAGATTTACAGTTTTTTATCAATGGGATTCTTAAATGAACAGGACAACTATAGCAGATTACAGAATACATTTTGATTGATTTCTTACAGCTGTTGCAATGTAAGAAGCTTTAAAGCCCCCCTTAACCTAAAAAATGCACTTTTAAATGTGTTGCTATCAAAACAACGAGTCACCAGTGTGTGTGCAGAAACATCCTGTTATTATACAAATCCATCTACTCTTCGTGTAATCGCCTTTAAACCGCAACAGTCACACAAAACAGGCTAGCAATGTGATGTCACACTGATTACGCCTCAACTATAACCGCTCACAGACTACGCCTGTATGAGCGTGTAGTTCAACCTTCTGCCAGAGACACGTTTTGATGTAGTCCAAAGCACAAGTGTAAGCGCTCTATCGCCTACTTTGCATACAGGGAGGGGAACAGAAGCTTTCTTTGCATTCAAAGAGACGCACACAAAAAGATACCAGAGACCATTTAAATATTAATGAAAAGCACCTAGGTTAGGGGCCCTTTAATATACATTACTGGACTTGTTTGGCCTTCATTGAGTTTCTGTTTCATCACAATCAACTCGATTCCCAGATGCATAAAAATACTTCCTTGGCATAGCTATTGTGTTACAAAACGTTGGGGTGTGTAACTGATAACATTTCTAGTTTATGTTTATTAGCTTATACTTATGCTCCAGCATCACATTAACGTTATGTAAACTGCATTTATAGTAGTGATGCACCGATGTATCGGCCGCCGATATTAATCGGACTTTTTTTATGAATTTGAAACCATCGGCATATCGGCAATAGCACGAGAAAGGCCGATACCGATTGTTTATTAATTAACTGCATAAAGAAATCCATTATATGTAAAAAAAAATAGTTAATCTTGTTTATAAAATAAATGCTGAATATCAAAAACCACCTTTGAAGGTTGTCATGCTGTCGTCTTATATTTGTTTTAGCTTAATTTGTGCCTCTCTTATTATGTTGGTCAGTTGAATGTTAATTAGATCCAATCCATGTTCAGTAAAATAATTTGATGCAGAAATAAACTAGCTAATAGACCAACTGTATAGGATTGTATACAAGTGTTTAATATCGGTATCGGCCAGAAGTTGTCTGTTTAAATCGCTCGGCAAGGATGCACTAAAAATTTAAGACTAAAAACGGACGGAGCGAGTAAGAAAGAGCCCAACTAAAGGGCGATTTATAGTCGTGCGTAGGTCCTACGGCGTAGCAGCGACGGCGTAGGTTCCGCGTCGGTTTTTATTTATACTTGTGCGTCGCCGTCCGCGTCGACGTGCAAAGACACGCGAAACCGCTGGTTGGCAGTAATCACGCGTGTAACCACAGTAGCAGCAGAAGTCGTCACAGAAGAAGAAGCTAAGCAAGTTAACCCACAAACGAAGAAAAAATAGCAACTTGTTGTGTATAATTTGAGAAGACCAGCAATGATGTAAGTAAATAAACAGCGACTTATGTTGCAGTTTGAGTTAAATCACTCCTCAACTTGGCTCATCTTTGTTTTCACCGTCTCAACCGGAAATACCTATGACGCAGTTTTTTTACCTGACGGGAGGGGTTCTGGTGGACCAATCACAGAGCTTGCGGTCCGCGTAGAGCCGACGCGCTGTTAGGAATTTTGTGAGGTGCGCGTCAGGCTACGCAGAGCTACGCACAGGCTACGGATAGCACCTACGCACGACTATAAATCGCCCTTAAGTCCATGGCTGGGGACTTTAAAAGTTTATGGGCCATTAGAATCGTCCTAAGCATCCCCCCTTACGGCACCACGCTGACACAGGCAGACTCTCCTTGTTCTGCTCGGTCCTGTTTTTCCGTGGCAATGTGCAGTTAAAAAATCAAAACAGATGACTTTGAAAGACTTTGAAATAGATCACTTCTCCTGAATCTTCATTAGCTTTCTCAAAGCACCCCTGGAAAACTCAACACACAGATCAGCAACTTGAGCTCTGAAATTCATACTTCAAAGATCTGCGCAATGCAAAAAGCAATAGGGAGACAAGAGATGGGCCATTTAGTCTGTAATTAAGAACTGATTAACCAGATTGGGCCAGGCTATTCCACAGCAAAGTGACCTTGTATCTTCTTTATGCTGTAACCTACATAATTTGGAAGTAATGATTATCCAGGCATGCTTTGTTATGACCGGTGGTAGCATTAATCTGATGTAAAGTAGGTATGACAAGCAATTGACACTTCATAGGAATCTAGGAAAAGTAGTAAAAGTGTCCCAATGAGAAGTAAAAACACGCACTGTAAGACGTGAAAACACACACACACAGAGAGCAGTGGGAAACTATCCCTACAGCGCCCGGGGAGCAATTAGGGTTAAGGTGCCTTGCTCAAGGGCACCAGTCGCAACCTGCCAGCCGTGAAGCTCAAACTGGCAACTCTCTGTAACAAGCTAACCACTAGGCCACTAACCACTTAAAAAACTTTAAACTTTAAAACCGCAACTCAGTGAAACAAGCTGTTGTATTTACCACCAAAGGTTAATGTGATACATTAATAGTTAAAGCTCTGATTGCTTTAAACTAAATAGATTACATAAACTGTTTAAGGACAATATTTTTCCTAAAGAACAATCCATTTAACAGGAATCAAATTCGTACAGCACAAAGTTCATGGGTTTAAATGCACTGTAAGTCACTTTGAATAACAGCATCTGCCAAATGCATAAATGTCAATGTAATGTAAATCCATAGACACTTACCGTCCTGGAAGACGCGTTCCACGTTGAGGCCGTAGGTGGCACAGGTCTCATAATAGGTGCACCTCTTGAGGTCATTGGACAGTTTGCGAGCACGTGTATCATCGATGACACGAGGGTTAGCTGCACTAATAGCATCTACAAATAGTCAGGATAAAAAGATGAAGAGATTTAATATATAAAATGAATGAGACTTAATGGCCACACCAAGTGTGAGAGGCTTTAGATTTATTAACTATCTTATCAAACACTTTTAATAAAATTAGGTGCAAGGCAGAACGCAGGGGTAGGCAACGCCTTTCCTGGAGTGCCGATGTCCTGCAGATTTTAGCTACAACCCTTGCCTATACATAGTTTTCATGTGACTCTAGAGTCTAAAGAATCACCTGAAAACAACAGGTAGGCAAGGTTTTATTCGGTTTGGAACTAAAATCTGCAGGATGTCAGCACTCCAGGCCTGACGATGCCTACCCCTGCAGTACTGAATAAATTGATGAGCTGTGCTTCTAGCCTTTTATTAATAGGAGTGTAGTGCCCCCTAGCGTTTATATACTGTAAGCACAAGAAGCATTACTTATTTACAGTATGCCTATGTATGTTTATAAATGGATTATAAAGCCTTATGAGACACATTTGCATTAAAGTGTAAAAAGATCTAATAAAGTGTGTGCGCAATGAACATGTTCTAACTATCTTCAGACCTGAAATATAGGTTATACAGTAGGTTATGCACTAATTTTAGCAAATAGAACAGAACTATAATGTATATTTTTAACTGCATGAATTTAAAGTCTATTAAGTATTTTTTTATAATAACGCATAACCCTAATAATTTATCAACAAACTGTGTCTTGAGACTACACACTTTAGTCTTTAAAATTATTGCTGGACTGTCGGCCAATTCCCCTTTGTATGAATGACTTTTGGAGGAGTTTTTTTCCCACAAAGTACCACACTCACCCTGAGTTCCCACTAGCACCAGGGGCACTTCTGCTGTGTTGCGGTAGTTGGCCATACGGCTATAGTAATGATAAACAGTCTGAAAGCTGATCTCATCCTCCAGACTGAAGACGAAAATCACCGCATCCACCCACAACGCAAACTGAGAAAGAATTATAGAAAGTGGGAGAGAGAGAAACATCATTACAACAATATTCTTTTTACATAGGCTTACATTTAGAAAAATGTATCTCATAAACTCCTCATAAAATGTGTTCATCTAAAATGCATCATTTGCCACTTATAAATCACATTCTTCATAGTTCTATCTGATCTCTAAAACCTTCAACTGCTCTGTAAAAAACGAATATAGTGTTTTAACCAACCTTTCAGATTTTATAATGCAGTAAAAACATTCTGATCCTGCCAACAAGGAAAAAACAATGCAAAGGAGATATTGGTAATACCCACCTGAGCCTCCGGAGGGCCCCCTTCATCCCTGATGAGGAGAAGGTAACTTTGTCCATCAACTACAATCTCCTTTTTGAAGCGTCCCCCTGTTCAATAAAGAGTCAATGAATAAAAGTACCAAAAAATGCTTATTCAAAATTTCTAAAATGAGATGATTAGTGAACTGCAGACTGGAATGGAAACAGATCAGTGAATGTCCAACTATGTTATTTGTTCTACAAATCAATTAAGAAACATCATATAAGGAAAAATTACTACTAAAAAATACAATTTCTGGCAACCTTCTATGATTTAAATACAAAGGCCCAAATGAGAAAGACTACAAATGTTTAATCTATCCACAGGCCAGCATACTGATTTCATTTCAGATTTTTGCTTACAATGACCATCACAGCTTAACTCTGGAAGCTTTGTGCTGAACAGAAATAACTACCTGACTTCCATTACACGTTCCAGACACATAACTTACATACTCACGTGCGCAGTGAGTGTCGACATTACAGTGGAATACTGAAACATACCGACATGTATATGATATTTTATCTAAGAAATAACGAAAACCGAAACTAAAACTTTAATATAGCATGCATTTTTTTCATGGTATAATAACATGCATAACAGAAGCTGTGCTTAAAATGGATTACCACATTTTTCTGCCCCGAGGATTTAGCGTGTGCTATTTTTGTGCACCTCTAGCACTTTTTTCAAGTGTTCAATATCTATGTGCGTATATAGCTATGCATGTATCAATGCAATTCAACGTTCTAGTGCGGCCATTCCCAAACTGTGGTCCGCGGACCACTAGTGGTCCGTGAGGGTACTGCAGGTGGTCCGTGTAAAGGCAAAATAAAATATAAAATAATATATATTTTTAAGAATATTTTTTAAGAATCTGTTGTACTGATGTGATAACCAGTTATAGTTTTATTGCTAGTAAGCCTATTTAGAGGTGCAGATAAATTCAGGACTGTGTGTAGACATCATATATTATGAGTAGGCTATTATGAGGTGGTCCGCGAAAATTCTTGATTACAAATAGTGGTCCACACACACAAAAAGTTTGTTCTAGTGAAAGGTCAAAGGATCTTGAATAAACGCATAACCTCTGGACCTCTGAGGCTCCTGGTGAGAGAAGCAGCCGGAGATCAGAGATCTTTCTGTTGGGTGAAGGAGAGGGGAGTGCTGAAGTGTAAGAGGATCAGATGGGCATTCATGGAGATGATAAAAGGTCTTAACCTGATCACAGCTCAATCCTGCTAATCATCTGGTACAAGAATTACCTCAATTTAATGGCCTTGTGGGACTTTCAATAGTCAGACGACACCAAATTCCCTCTTTGACCTCCAGTTGTTTCTTTGATTATTAACAAAGAGGCTTTTGCACTAGGATTATGAGTTATTATGCTAAAATAAAATTATATTCAAACCTGTTGGGGTGTTTCTACATTTACTTTACATTGAGGGTTATACTATATTTTCTTATTATAAGTGATATTATGATGGCTTGCATGTTGAAATACATGATGAAATAGCAGCCCTACAGCCCTGTTCGAAACCCTATAGATTCGACTTGCAATTGATTTCAAAAGTTTGTTTTCAGATACATGCAATGCTGCCTTAGTATTTGGAATCTTGTTAATTTTTTCATTTATACACATAAGATACACTTTTAATCAGTGAGCTCTATGCAAATTAAACCAATATCCTTAGGATTACTAGTACCAAACTTTAGCAGTTGGGTTACAGTAAACAAATAAAATTGTTTTTTCCCTATAATAGGCAACTCACTAGGTTTTAGCACCAGGCAAACATCTTGCTTGCATAGATCACAACTGCTTTCAGTGATGGTTTATTCTTTCTTTCCGGTTTTCTCCCTGACGCGGGTGTTTAAAATCTGAATGCCAAAATTGCTGATGCCAAAGTTAATGCGCTTTTTAGAAATCACCGCAACATGCCAGGACAGAGAAAATAAATCCTCAAATAGCAGAGACTCGATGACTGTGTGTGGGCAAGAAGTTCGGGGACGGCGGTTAGGCTGGAAAGGACGGTCGGATTATCTGTAATGACACGGTTTGTCTGTTTGGCTATGAGGGAAGAGGAAGTGGAGAAGCATCACTACAGCTAATGCACATATAGCCTGGACCTGGTTATTTATAATCCCCAGTTATTTTTACATATTCACAGAGAGAGAGAGAGAAAGAGAGAGAGAGACAGAGAGAGGCCAAGTGCACAATTAAAGTAAGATACACACCCTTGAGTTAATTACATTGTGGGCTGTGTCTCTGTAAAGCTGTTTGACTCATGTGATTATAAGCAAGGCTTGTGAACGCACAGATTATAGCTGATCATACGAAACTGATATTGTGAAAATAATTCTCTAACCCCACCACAGTGAGATCCAAAAACAAACACACAAAGAAATAACAGTTTGACATCCAATGACACTGACTCAGAGTCATGATGGACCGTAACTCCGACTGGGTGTTGCAAAGGTGTGATTGGTGATTCACAAAGGAAATGAATGAGATGGAAGATGTCACAACTACAATGGATTTATGAGAGAAGGTGTGAACTCTCCTGTACTGTGGCTTGATCTTAATGCTTTTTTACACTTTCATTCCAATTGATTCTTTTTAATAGTTTTCAAAATTGACAATAAACAAGCAATTATAATTTACTTATAAAAAGAAGTTGAATAAAAATTTTGTGAAAGCATATTTTTATGGTAATTATACAAATTTTAAGTGCACAAACCATTATTTCACAAATTGTTCTTAAAGGGTTACGCATGCATAATTGCAATGACCAAATAGAAAATCTGTTTAATCTGCAAGAATGATTAATTTGTGTACATTTGTAATATAGATAATGTCTTTTCTTAACAAAAACATGATGGAAATTCATGAAACATTGCTGAACAAGCCACACAGGACAGACCATCTGCTCAACTCTCTTGTAGAGACCAGAAAAATTAAGACAAGAAAGCAAATAGTTACCTGCATCCACGTCAGCTAGTTAAAGAAGCAGCCGAGGAAAAAGAGAATAAAAGAAAACTCAAATCATAAAGCAGCCCAGCTGAACATGCACAGTCACAGTTAAAGAAACAGTTAAACAGAGATAAAGACAGAGAAACAAGCACAGCTTTCATTTATTCGCTCCAATCTTATCTAACGTCATGGTGCTGTCTGTGTTAAGGAGAGACAGTCAAAATTCCATATATTTACTCTTGAGACAGTCTGGTCAAACATGCCCAATTGGGTTGTCATGATAAGATAGATATATATAAAAAGCAACAATAATTTATTTTTTATAGCAAGGTAAAACTAATTCGCTATTAAACACATTTTTGTATTATAAAAATATTTGGGCATGAACGTAAATAATAAAAAATTACATACAGAAAGAAGAAAAAAAATAAATAAAAGGGATAGTTCCCCCAAAATGAAAAAATTGTCAATAGCCTCTTTCACACAGTAATTCTGGTAAATTACCATGAATTTACCAGAATGAATTTACCAGTAAATACAAAAATGTGCTGTTCACACATGCAGTGACATTCCGTCTTTTTACCAGTAAGACATCATTCACACATCAGTATCAAAATACCGGTAAATTCGGAGAGAAAGCGGAAGTTACCTGTGGCGCGCGGCCGGCGAGCTCCGTCCGTGTCGTATTTGTAAACGGCGGGTTATGACTTAATATCCACGGTCCGTATTTTGTTGTTTTCACATCTGTGGCAAACGGTCGCGAAGTTGCTCGTGACCAAACAACATTGCGTTAGGCGGCGTCAAACGGAACCTGCGCGTTTGCACATTAGGCTTCACAGATGGTGTGCTAAGGATGTCGGCAATTTGGCAATTAGATGGTAAGCTGTTTTAAACAACTTTGGTGAAGAAATGTGGATGTTAACTTCAGGTGTGCTCGACTTTTAAGCAACATGTGTGTGGAAACGTCCGTAAACAGTCTGCGTCACCTGTATAAAAAACTTTCTGATTGGCCCGCCCGATCTGTCAGCGCGGTCTGACGTCATCTAAATGCCGGTAATGCTATATTTTTCGTTCACACACAGCGCTTACCGGCAAATTACTGTTAATCTTACAACCTGTCTTACTGGTAAATTGGGAGCACTGATTTACCGGAAAGGTTCTGTTCACACATGACATGTTAACTGCAATTTACCAGTAAATTACCAGTAAAGACTGTATGTGTGAAAGGGACTATTATCTACTCATTTTACCTTCAAGTTGTTCCAAAACCTGTATAACTTTTTTTTATTCTTTTAAATACAATATAAGTTATTTTGAGGGATATAAGTAAACAAGCTGTTTTTAAGCAACACTTACTTCCATAGTAGAAAAAATACTATGGAAGTCAATGGTGCTATAAAACTGTTTGGTTACCAACATTGCTCAAATATCTTCCTTTGTGTTCAGCAAAATTAATTTTTTTTATACAGGTTTATAACACTTTTAGGTGGCGAGTAAATGTCAACCTAATTTTCATTTTTGGTTGAATTATTCCTATAAGTAAAAAATACAAATAATTTTTTGTTGAACGTTGGCAATAATATATCAACATAATAGACAACTAAATGTCTGTTCAGCTGTATTTACAGTGTAACAACTAATCCATAGTTTTAATATTTTGTCAAATTCCATTTTCCCTGCTGTTTACATTACATATGTAAATACATTAGGGCTGGGCATTGATTACTCTAGATTAATCTCATACAAAATAAAAGTAATTTTTTTGCATAATATATGAGTTTGTGCTGTGTGTAAATATTATGTATATTTAAACATACATATATACACATGGATATACATATATATTCACATATATACACACATACATACATATATACATATACATATATATACATATAAGAATTTTTTTATTTTGTATATTGCTTTTTATTAGTTTATAATATGGAATATATAAAAATATAAATAAATATATATAAACATGTAAATGTTTGTTAAATACATACATGACTGTGTGTGTGTGTGTATTTATATATACATAATAATTACACACAGGACAAACTCATATGTTATGCAAAAAATATATCTAGATTAATCTATGCACAGCACTAAAATATATGTTTTATTTTACTTGTTAATTAAGTACTTTTCACACACCATTATGATTAACATCATAATAACACATTTTTAACCATCATAGGCAACAGTTAACAAGTTTCGGTAGACAGACCATAAACATTTCGCAACAAATTGGGACTTTCAATTGCATGGGTTGCAATTGGGAAAGGAAACCTTTCCCACATGAGTTTTACACATTTGTGATATTTTACACAGATAAAAGTGGCTTTTCACGCCACAGTCTGCACAATCACACAAAACTGCCGCTCCCCACCGGACTGCTTTCCTAAATCAAACATGATTGTGGTGGCAGAATCAAAAACAAGATTTGCTGTTCCATACGTGGTGCTGGGTTTTGAACAGTTTAAGGCTGGTTCTGGGTTCTGACCACAAGGCCGGCAAGGATTTTTTGTTCTTGCATAAACATACACGCACACATTTGCTCTTGTGATAATATCTCTTAATGAGCTCAGAGAATGTGTCTATTCATGTAGTATATGTGATGAAGGGGGAAGGGTAAAAAACCCATGTGGCCGCCTTTCACTGCGGAGCCCTCTGTAAAAATCTGTAGCAGCTGTATTTAGCGGTTTTGAGGTTTGAGGTTACTCTACCAAAGCTAGGAAACACTATTTTTAAAACCAGAATGGCGAAACTTCAAACAACAAGGGAAGGAAAACATTTTAAGGGCATGGTAGTTTTACTGGAATGTAAATTCAGCAATTCAATTAAAACTTTTTTTTTGCTGAAACATTTTTGATTCTGAATTAACATCACTTCTATTGAGGCTGTTAGATGAGGTGTTGGTGTCAAAGTGACACGTCTGATTGTGTCGCTTTAGCCTGCTGCAGTTCAGCATTCTCTGATCTCGCTCTCAGTTTCCTTTGGCGCACTGTGCTATAATTCACTGTGGCAAACAGGCAATTGACATCTCTGTTTTTCTTTTTTCTTATTCAGGGCGATTTCCCGCTGACCACTGGTATGCAGTGGCTTGGTTTTATAGGGTGAGGAGCAAAAGAGAACCCGAAAGATGATCAGTGCCTGTCAGTCCACTTACTGTGACCTCATACTCTGTTAGGGACGCCCAAGCACGCTTTTCCATTGCATAGTACCCCACGGTTTGGTTTGGGTCAGCTCTCCTCACTTTGGCTTGGTTAGCTTTTCTATCGAGTTTAGTAACACTTCAGAGTGGGAGGGATTATAGGCGTGTCGTTATATTTGCGCTGCCTACTGCTATGACATCATACTAGTGAGAGCGTCGTTGTAAATTCCCATACATTCATTTATTTCTCAGTCCGCCACAAAATTTAAATTGACCACCACAAATAAATGTTTGCACATCGCGTTTATCACTACCACCGTCTCACATTACAGTTTTTAGTACAAACATTCGTGGCGTCAGTCAACGCGCTCGGCTGAGCCTCATATCATTGCATTTAAGCATATATGCGGACGTGCGCGTCTCAAATGTGCCACCACAAACTGTAAGTCTGGAAAAAACTGTTATCGTGTTCTTCATTCTTAACCTGTGGATGTTTTTCATCCCTAAAAGGGAGTTTGGGAACTTACAGCAAAGCACAAATGACAACAGGTTTACTCGAGACTGCAAGAGCGCAAGCTAGCATAAAGGTAAAGCTAATCTTTTACATTATAGCGATGACGCTTTTAGTGACGATTCTCTCAGACCAATCAGTGATCTACAGTGTTTTCGTGTCCCGTTTTGGTATCAGCTTGGGACGCTTGGAACCCTGACCGAGGTGGTACTAAAAAAAAAGTATTGGGTACTACGTACAGCACCCGGTGGAAAAGCCCCCAAAGTAATCTGACCCGACCCAAACCAAACCGTGGGGTACTATGCAATGGAAAAGCGCCATTACATGACTTCAGTTAAGCCCACTTTAACTAAACACTGTTTAGAATAAATTACCTCAAATTACAGACAAAAAAAAAACGCTGTTGAATTAAATTCCTAAACTTTATTAAGCTTTCCATGAGGGAGTCATTTGAATGGCCAGTTTAGCATGGCCACATAATAACTGTCATGAAAGGCATGAAATATTTACACAGGGAGCATTTGAAAGCAGATCTCTGCTCGAGGAGGAGAGCATATTGTGATGACCTAGCAGAGTGCATGAATGTTCTCAATTATACATGTTGAGTATGGCAAAGTCCTCCCGAGAAACTTTACCAAGCTAACGCACTAACAACAGATGTGCAGAGGAGAATTACAGAAAGCAGACAGTAGATACAGAAAGGTTATCTGCAACATAGGCATAGGATTTTATGTACATGCAGCACTGAAAACTAGGGAGGAATCATATTAGCACATTAAAAAAAACTTTAGAGATAGTCTGTACAATAGAAAAAATAGACACCAAATGAGAACCATAAAGTGTATTTCAACTCTTACAAGTCTATGAGATGTAATAGCTTTGTGTAAGGAACAGAAAATTAAATCAATGTTTACAGAAAACATTTTCTTGCACCACAGTTCTCAAATCTCATTAGCTTGTGCATATTTAAATTTGCCACACTGCAATCAGGTACAAGACATGTGAAAACCAGATGTTTGCCATCAACACATCAGACGTGGTTGGACGTGCTGTATTTGAAAACACAAAGATGTAAATGAGATTTGAGAGTTGATGCGAAGAAAAATATAGCTGAATAGTGTGCTTTCACATTGGGCACAATAAAGTGATGCGAATGTGACACGCGCTAACACGCTGAAACTAAAACAATAGATCCCTATAAAGCCTTTCACACTGTGTGCTATCATTTGTGCTGCATGTAAGCAAGGTTTTTTTTACCAGCGTGTCTCACAGGCCACAAATTGTTTTTTTCCCAATTTTATTTCCACAAACATTGAACATAAGATTAACGTTAATCTAATTACTAGTCTTCTCAACTAGATGTCACCCTTTTTTTTTGCCTTGTGCGATCTTACCAAGGAGCGAGAGGCGAGCCTGTCATTCATTCATTCAGTCTATATTCTAATATAATATAATATAATATAATATAATATAATATAATATAATATAATATAATATAATATAATATAATATAATATAATATAATATATATTCATTGAGTTGAATTGAAAATCGAAAAAAAAAAAAACAAGTCGAGAATCGGAATCGAATCGATTTGATAGCTTGTGAATCGAAATCGAATCGATCTAGAACATCTGAATCGATATCCAGCCCTAGTCACAACCCTAATACAGACCTATTAACAGTAACACTAGAGGTGATGACAAAACGCCTACCTTCAGGGCTCTCTTCCTGCACATACGTCCCCGTCAGATACCTGTGCACAAGTGCAGACTTCCCACTCGCCAAGTTACCCACAATGCCCTGATTGCACAAATACAAACATACAAAATTATCAGGGTTCAGATGTTTTGGCATCATAAAAGTAACATCTACAAATAGGCCACTACCTGTAATAACCCTCATAAATTCAAATTGGGGCAGGCTGCCAGTTAAGCACTGCCAATTTTACATGGGGCACAATACGGTTAGGGCTGCACCTCCTCACCTTTGTAAGAACTTATAAATAATGCAAATCAATGTTTGTATGTTTGGAATGAAAAACAAACTCACCACTTTGAGCTCTGGTACTGAGCGACTGAGTGTCCACTCTTGACTGTTGACGAATGCATCTGCAACACAAACAGAAAGACTTTATTTGAATTGAAAATTTGGATCAAAATGACATCTGCTTGTATCCTGCTGTCCAGATTTATTTACAGGTAAGAACTAGATGAGTAAGACACTGCTCAAGGCGAAGAGCAGCAAAAAACCAGACAGACAATATATTCAAGCATGTACCAAATAAACACACTACTCCACAACTACAATACATGAAAGCAAAAACAGGCTCAGTACAGTGAACCACCAAATATGCAATGTCTTGATTAGAACCCACATTGACTGCACTGCCCCCACGCTCAGCTGCCCAACATGTTTTACATCAGAACAATAGTGGCTGCAGGTGCAGCGTGGGCTCAAATGCTCCGAAGACATCTGAGAAACCCAGAAATAAGCATGCAAATCCATGTCAGCAGGGGAAGAGTTGCCAAAAATATGTTGAATTGTGAGATCCGGGAACGTTCAATTATCGAATGAAATGGCTAGGCTGGGGTAGACATTCCGGTTTGGTGTATTTGATTTTTACAAAGTTAATTGTTACCTACTGTTTACAAAGGCAGCATCATAACTGGAATGGAATGCTCTTCATAGCCACCAATCAAATACTGCTCCTTAAAGGAATACTGCAGTTTTTTTGAAAATGGGCTAATTTTCCAGCTCCCCTAGAGTTAATCATCTGAGTTTTACCATTTTGGAATATATTCAGCCGATCTACGAGTCTGGCGATACCACCTTTAGCATAATTAATTGAATCTGATTAGACCATTAGCATCGCGCTCAAAAATGACCAAAGACAAATTACAAGTTGCAATTTTCTAGCCCATTATGGCTAGGCACAATACTCTCATTCCGGCGTAATAATCAAGAAACTTTGATGCCGTACCATAGGTGCAGTAGGCGCAATATGACATGACCCAGTGCCTGAAAATAGTCCCGAAAAGTGGAGTGTTTCTTTAAGTAAAACACATGATGCACTTGACTTCAGTTATAAAATTTGCATACTAGCATGGCCTTTCTGCAAAGGATCCATGTGATGCTAGGGCACGGCAATATTGACCTAAATTCATATTTCTGTATTTTCAAACAAATGCAACTCAAAGCCTCCTACACTGCAAAATCACCAGTGGTAAATGTACACTGCTGGTGTTTATATGAGTACCACCAAATACATTTAACACTGGTGTTTTTGCTGTGTATCAGATGTCACAATTCCAGTATGAAAATAAAATCAAAATAAGGTGCTTCCTCCCTGTTCAGGGCTCCAGATTGCCACCAAAATTTGAGAGTGCGCCACTCAATTTTACATCCAGTCGCACATGTGCGACCAGTAAATTTGACCTTCTTTTTTATGTGACGCTGAATTTGAAACAGCACATTGTACTTTCTGCATCTATCATCAAAGTATGTATAAGTAATACAGTGGAAATTTGTAGAAATGTGATTATTTGGTTAGCATGTTGATTTTAATTGTGTGCCCCTAAATTTTTTGGTTGTGCCCCTAAAATTTTCAGTTGGGGGCCACTGTGCTCCTAGTGAAAAAAGTTAGTCTGGAGCCCTGTACAGCTGCACAACATTCAAGCTGGTTGGAAAGCTACCGTTTGACCTAGTGTACATTTCTCCTTCTATTGCAATGAAGGAGGGTCATATCAGACCATACCAATATAGATGGTTTTGTCTCATCTTGTAACACCCTGAAAAAATACAGATATTACCAAAACACAACATACCACCAAGTCCTATATGAAATAGGGATGCACCGATACCACTTTTTTGGAATACGAGTACGAGTACTTGCATTTCAGTACTTGCCGATACCGATTACTTAATAAAAAACATGATTTAAATTTACAGGTAACAGCTTTAGTCATATAATTTAACAAAAAAAACAAGGAACTAGTTTTCCAGTTTGTTGTAAACTCTGCCTCTTTGGACAACACAAGAGGCAGTAACCCCTTACATGCCGCTCAAACATAGACATTTCTCAGACCATGGTATCGATCCCTGGTATCGGGGAACTTTTAACGAGTACGAGTACTTTAGAAAATGTGGTATTGAGGCCGATACCCGATACCAGTATCGGTGCATCTCTAATATGAAACTGTCCAAAAATTATGCTGTTAATGTTATGGAACGCCCTTCGCATTAGAAATGTGCATATGATCCCTTAAAATGTCTGGATATGCAGCACATTAGGTTTTGAAACAAATGACCTTACCCAAAGCAATAGGTGAAGTCATCTGCTCTCTGACACAAAATAACAGCAGGCGATAATTTCTCCAGAGACTCACACTAAACACAAACTATTGCTAGAAATATATGCATAACCCTTGGGGATTGTCTCCAGGGCTTTTGACAAGCTAGCTGTCTGATGAAGTATAAAAAGGAAACCACAGCACTGGGGAGAAGAAGTACATCATATATTCAGCTGGGTGACCCTTAATGGGTCACAATGTCTAACATCTAAGAGACGGGCGTTACTTAAACCTGCATCATTTAAAGAGACAATATATGACAACTGATTGGGTATAAAAGTAGATCAATTTTCTGTAAATTAATTTTCCACATATGAACCTCATAATTTGGAGAGGTTGAACCTATTCGTACTCATTCTGCCTGTGTGTGTGTGTGTGTGTGTGTGTGCAGATGGAAATAATCGTCTCTGGCCTGACAGCTGGCTGTGTGACAATCTGTAACATCACAGGAGACGTGATGGCAAAGACCAAGAAGAGATGATGCATTACGAACTCTGCCCTTATTATCACTGCATCGCCTCTTTGACAAACAGACTTGCTGTTTGCTTTAATATCAATGAAGGTTGCAGCATGTATGATTCATAAGGGTACAACTTTCTGCAAGTGAAATCCTTTTAGTCTGCAGATATTGCCACAGAAAATCTTTACAATTACAGAGAAAAGATTTGTCTTTTGCCCTAAGTAAACCTGAATGCTGCCTGACAGCAGCCTTTACCTCATTGATAAACATCCTTTCTATAGTAAAGATCTCAACAAAACCCTAAACAACTCAAAATCATTATTCTTCTCCATCATCTACACGCAGCAGCTCCCACAACCATCTGCAGAGACAAAGCATCTCTTTCTGACACTCTCATGAGAATGTATGAGACACATACACGTCTGGAGATCAGTCACTGTGAACAATTCAGTTTTGACCCACAAATCTCCTGACAAAGGCTCTGCTGATAAGAACCTACTTGGTTTTAACTTGTGAGCTGAATTTGATGAAAGCTTTACAGTTATTGCTCAGTTAAATCTATTTTTGAGGTCTATAACAAACACTCCAGATCACAGGCATATTGTTTCTCGTTCGCACCATCAATGCGCTTGAGGTGTCGCTACACTTAAAAATGTAGATTACCAGCTCACAGTAGTCTATGAAATGACAGCAGCCATATGCCCCAACCAATGAGAAAGCACAATTCAGAAAGAAATGAGTACTCCAACAAATGGACACCAATTTAAGTAAATCCATTGAACGATGTGATTTCCACTCACTACTACTGCTGCTGCTGCAGTATAGCGATTTCCGCAGGCTGAAATTACTGTTGTTCAGTAAGCAAAAATCAACTCCAGACATGGAACTTGCCAAAATATTCCAGCGGGACAATAAATGAGGGGGTGTCTGTGTGCCCTGTGGAAAGCTCGTGTTTCTGTTATTTAAATGGTCTTATTTATTTGTTTGTGTATATAGAGTGAGAGTTTCACGTTCAACATGACGTCGATTCCAGTCATATTTTCCCATGACCTGCCCGAACCTTACACCCCCTCGCTGTGAGCTCAGCGATTAAACATGGAAACGAACCGAATAGGGGATTTCCCTATTACCACCCACTTTTGCATGGAAGACAGAAAAAATAAGACAAAAGAAAAGTAGGGATATCCAAAACACCCCCACTAGTAGTAGGCAGTAGTCAAATTTTGGTAACAATAAGGTTCTATTTATTAACATTAGTAAATGCGTCAGCTAACTAAAACTAACAATGAGCAATATAGTTTTAGAATTTTAAAACTTTATTAATGTTCATAAATGCCAATAAAACTGTTTATGTTAGTTTACTGTGTATTAACAAATGTTCAGAGATACTTTTGATATTAAATCTGTATTGGTAATTGCAGAAATTTACATAAACTTCGATTAAAGGCGGGGTGCATGACTTTTGAAAAACACTTAGGAAAAGTGAGTCGGGCCGACTACTAAAACACACTTGTGGCGAATCAGCAGTAAGGGCCGTGTCTACTAACCGACATTGTTGCCTGGGTTGCGTATGTGTGGGGTGGGTCTATCAAAAGAAAGTCCAGATTCTATTGGGGTAAGGATGTGTTTGTTTAGGTGATTTCAAATGTCAACATTGGCTTTCAGAGATCATGCACCCTGCCTTTAAAGAGCACCAAATATTTTCTTTGGTGTGTGTTAATACATGTTAACGATGGTGCAAAGGTACAATCCCAAAGTAAATGATGACGCGAGTTGTCGTCTCCAACCTAAATCTTTTTTTTTTGTTTACTTTATTGCTTAAAGTAGCCTTATATTTTAAAAGTACACATAAATTTTGCAGAATGTACTGCGCGTGTACAGAACGTGACCCCATGGACGTTACCGTAATAATGCTTGTTGCTATTGCATGTTTATTCTATATTGTATATAAATTAATATATATATATATATATATATATATATATATATATATATATATATATATATATATATATATATAAGAATTTTCTGAAATGTATATATGTATGTAAGTGTGTCTAAATATACATAATAATTACACACAGCACACACACAAATATAATGCAAAAATAAACTTTTATTTTCCCAGCACTAGTTAATATCCTAATGAAAATTTTACTAATAATTGTAGCTAACTACCATTGAGACTACATTCACACGTTAAAAATGGCTCTGTGGTCGAGCCTGGTTTCCTGGTGGAAGGTTGTATTTCCCTACGAAATACTTACATTTTCAATTAGGCCCCTCAAATTCATGAGGAACAACTGGACTTTCTCAGTTAAGACCCGAGAGAACTAAATGCATTACTACAAGAATTTTTATGCAGTTTATTTTAATAAAGTTGCTTTCAAACATTCTCAAAAATGTCACTGCTATTAGTGGTCGACTGATATATTGCCAATACTGATCTATCTGCCGATATTTGGACCTTTTTTAGTCAGTTTTCCTGATAGATTTTCTGGTTTGGGACACGCTAACACATTAGCATTGTGTTCCAAAGTTTTCCAAATACAAAACATAAGAACAGATACAAATCATTTTTGGCCTAATAATATATTTTAAACTGGAAACAACCTCTTACTGAGTAAAGTTACTTAATGCAATTTATTTGTTAAATTAAATACTGTTTTTGTCATTAATTATACATCATTAAAATTTTTTTACCTTATTACAAGTTTTTTAAATTAGGAGAAAATTGCATAAATATGCTAAATCAATGTTTATTTAGTTTCACTACTTGTTTATATGTTTCTCAGTTACTATAATAATATAAAATATCGGCCACATTGCTCTCTTCATATCAGCATCGGTCATAGAGATCGGTCAATTTCTAATTGGTATTGATTTTAGCTACTTAATTTTTGTTACTGTACACAAACTTTAATTAGAAAGTCCAGCATAGTTGGAATAATTAATAAATGTGTTTATAACAATAACTCTGCATCATTCTATAAGGATTTTTTTCATGGAGTCTGATGTCCTGACCTAATTCAGCCCTTGTTCTTCTTCACATCTTCCTCCGAATTTCCTCCTGTTACTCTCTATTTTTCTCATTCACTTCATGAACTGGCAGCTTTTAGCATCTCCTGAATCATTAAAATCCCACACACTCACAACTCCGAGCACAATCATCCTGAAGGGACTTGGAGAACTAGGCCACAGCAGCCCACCATCGGCAGCACACAGCTCCATCAAAGATTCAATTAGGATTTATGAAAGCGGAACTAACACGCAATGCGCAATGAATGTGTCGGGTAGCTTGCAACAATTAGCCACTGCGCTAAAAGGCACATTTAAAATGAGTCACAACTCCCAAAGACATCCATTAATTGGAGTCAGGGCGTAAATCTGCCTCTGTCTTGAAGCTGGATTTGCTTTGGTTAAAAATAAAGAGAGCAATATACACGCGTGTGTAATTTCTGTGAATGAAGAGACCATAGGTTTGAATCAAATGGCACAGGGATCGCTAAGTCAGACAAACCAAAGTAAATTTGTGGAAAACTCCAGCCAACTGGAGCTTGTGATTTTCTTGCAAATTCTGTGTAAAAAATTTATTAAGGCACTTACAGACTAGCGAAAGCTCTGTATTTAACAGACTGAAATGCTTTAAGATGCATTTTAGGTTGAAATAGATGATTCCTTTAAGATAATCTCCTTTTTAATCTCTGTGTCATTACTTGATCCAAATAAACTACAATTTGTTCAAGCAGTAGAACGGAAGGAACGATTTTGGCCACAACACTTCATTTCCGCAAATCTTTATGTTCTTGTTTAACTTTTTTTAGAGCTCCATTATATTAAAATCAATGGTTTTGCAGCATGCTAACAATGTAACCGATCTTGGACGGTCTGTGAATAGTTGCTGTCAAAGGTTAAGACTGAACTACATTAGTCTTACTGAGTATGAAACACTGACACAAGAACAATTTTTGGGCCATTTAAGATTTAAAAATTTAAAAATAGGCTAAAGAGCCGAAAATAGGCCTTGTCCAGTCACTCTGAAGCAGTTAAACAGAATACACAGTGGCAGAGAAGTGAGTGTAAAGTCAAGGTACTGTGGATCCCCAGTTCAATTCAAATGACAGAAACAGCAGTTGATGCTTAAACTCACAACAGAACATCTTTCTCACTTTACGCTTCTCATCTGCATCTCTCATCTCATTTCCACCTCCCCCATCCTTCTCTCCAGACACTCAGATCAGTATGTTTCATCTTTTCATTCGCTGCAGTTCCCAAAATAGCATTCTGAAAACATTTCCCAGTGGTTTATGTAAAAAAAAAACACACACAAATGCACTAGCACTAAAAGACACGATGATGCATCTCACAAAGCACGCAGCAAAGAACAAATCAGCCCAGACCACACACTACCTTGCAGAAATCTTTTGCCAAGCCCATTTATATTAACATTTAATATTAACATTTTTACTAATTCGTCTAAATCACAAGGACAGTAGGGATGTATTCACAATGTAGCAAATGTCTGGTTTTCAACCCCATAATGCAACTTGACCCATAATACACACACACAAATTTTCTTTTTTTCCAATTCATGCACGTTCCAAAAAAAAGAAAATCACTAATTATTGTATCCATGCACCATGCCTACAAGTTCAACTGGAGGCAGGTCATTGACCCCAACAGGGTGAATGGAAAATATTCAGTCCATCGGCTCCCCGCTGCTGCTATGACACACTGGGCTGCATTGTTGACCCTCTGCTAGGCTGCACTGGGGCTCCCAATAGCTCACCCATGTGCTCCTGTTCAGCTCCCTGGACATCACTCTAAAATAGGATGTTGTTACAGCTGTTTCCTGTTTTCCTAAGTTTGGCCACAAGTTTCCAGCTGTCCCAGTACACCCAGTACATCAGGGTGGCTAGCCGGTGACCGCTACAGTACCAACTCATCGACCTGCATATGCTGGTGCAGTAGTTCAATCAATGTGCTGACACAAACATATTGACCCAGATCACAGTATCTCCCTAGTCGCCTTTAGCAGTATGATGTCAATTCTGACTAGCGCATGTGTTCCAGACATCACTTGGCGCTTTTCCATTGCATAGTACCGTTCGTCCGGTAGGATTCAGTACAGCTCTCTTTTGGGGGGAACCTAGTACAGTACCTAGAACCAATAAGTTTTTTTTAGTATCACCTCGGTTGAGGTTCCAAGTGAAGAGAACTGATACTAAAATGTGACATCATGTAACAATAAAGATCACTGAGTGGTCAGAGAGAATGGTCAATACCTGCGTCAGTGCTAAATTCGAGCAAAATTAAAAGATTTGCTTACCCTCGTGTCTCATCGAGCAAACCATGTGATATGGTCATCTGTGCTTTGTTGTATAAGTTAAGTTCTCAAACTCCCTTTTAGTGGTGAAAAGCATACACATGCCCAGAATCAAGAATACCATTCCATCAATATGCTCTGTTGCTTTCTTGTGAGGGTTTGTTTATATTGCGTTTACGACGATGTCGGCAGTAGAGGCAGCATTACTGTAACGATAAGTCTCAAATCCCACCTACTCTGAAGCCTCAGTAAACTCCAATGGAAAAGCAAACTGAGCCAAAGTAAAGCGAGCTGAGCCCAGCCGCGTGGTACAGAGTTGTGTTAAACCACACAATGGAAAAGCCACTATTAATACAAGCAGACCCTTTAGTCATACAAAGGTTAGGCAACAATTACGTACACTCAAAAAGACTCCATACAAATTGTTTAGTTAATACATTTAGATGCCAATCAGATGCTTTAAAGGGGAGGTCTAATGTTATTGCATGCATTCTGACTGACTTACACTGTTAAAGAGTTGAATTCTGATAAAAAAAGTAGGGTTGTGCCGATAGAGGGTTGGCCTACTGCTAGTGGGCCTTCATAATGATAGTTTGCATGTTTGCCCATTATAGCTTTAACTTATTATTTTCCAATTATTATTATCATCATAGTTCACATTAACTTCGCCACACTTGCAACACAAATGCGCATTGCGTGCAGGTTTGAGAATGTTGCGGTCATGACACTGTTGCCGGCTGCACTTACAGAGTAAATCAGCTTATTTTTTTGTCCACCAATCCAGTGGCGTGTCATAAATGGGTAAAAAAAATGAACAAATACATAAATGAGTAATCTGTTGCCACGCCACACAGGCTGATGATTGGACAATATTGTGCAACACTAAATGTGCATGTGGATTTCTGTGCCATATACACTGCATCAGGGTTCGTATACATTTTAGGGCTGGGTATCGATTCAGATGTTCCAGATCGATTCAATTTCGATTCACAAGCTATCAAATCGATTCGATTTCGATTCTCGATTCAATTTTCGATTCCGATTCTCTGGTTTGGTTTTTATACTCGATTCTTGATTCAACTCAATGAATATAGATTTAATACAAATACTATATTAATAAAAAAAACAGTGAACATAAGTTTACAAGTGGGTAATTAATAAAAAGAAATTAAAAGCCAAAACACTAACCTTGTCGTCTTGCTTGCAAAATCTAAAATGCTTCCATACCTCTTACTTTTTATGTGAAGGTGGCATCAAAGTTGATGAACCCCCTAAAATCGCCATTTTAAGCACTGAATGAAAGAATGATAGGCTCCTTGGAAACATCGCGCAAGGCAAAAAAGAGGGTGACATCTAGTGAAGAAGACTAGTAATTTGATTAACGTTAATCTTACGTTCAATGTTGGCAAAAAAAAAAAAATGGGGAAAAAAATCTATTCTGCTCTTTGAGAATCGATTCTGAATCGAGCACGTTTTAAAAAACGATTAATCGAAAAATCGATTACCCAGCCCTAATAAATTTCAGACAGTTTTTTTCGAGTATGCCCCTGTACGATGTCCTAAAGGGCAGAATTCCCTTTCTGGGCACTTCTCCCGGAAAATCGCACATATCAACCAGAGTGAGAACCAACAACGTGCTTCATTTGGGTTATAGAAGTCATCGGCAGCACTGCAGAACACTTTACAAGACTTGATCAAGAAAGCCCTGTCAATTTTGTGTTTAGATTACAAAATCAACAATACTCAAGATTTATGAGATTGATTGGCAGACACTGTGTGAGTTATGTCACCTTTAACTCAAAGTAACACCGCATGGAATTAATACTAATAAGCCAACTTTTTTTGCTTTTTGTTACAGTCATTCTACATTTTATTTGAAAGTTTTATTATTGCATTTTGAGAAGCCATCTGAATAAACTAGATTTTTAATCCGCCAAAAGTTTAGATAACTAAATCAAACAAGATAAACTTTTGGTATTACAAGAAAAGAGAGAAATTTTTATATGCACAACAGTCTTGGTTCTCAGCTGAAATCAGATGAGAGGCATTCTAAAAATACTGATATAGGATCACACTAGGATGATGATGTACTGTCATCCATCATTGTCTGTGCAACACAAACCAATACGATGAAAAATCATTGCTGTCATAGTAGACACAGGTATACATATGCACTCTGTTACACATCAAACCACCTACAGTAACTCAGAAACAGCTCGGATCATCCTTTTAAGCCATAACATAACGAATTTCTAACAGTGAGTTAAATGCATACTTATAACTAGTAACCCTAGATAAACTTGAAAACCTCACTAAAACTTGATAAACTACTCTACATAAATAAAGACATAGATGACCACACCTAATCATCATCACGAATAAATCTTAAACACATGAGCATATTAAATTCTGAGAAAGCAGTAGAAAAGCCAAGTCTGTGCCTTAGATTTACAAGCTACAAACATACATCCTTCATGCACATCTTTCTAAACACATGCGCACACACATCAGTAGAAAGGCTGTTATTCTCAAGTGTTTCTGGGTGTCACCTTGGCAAAGACAGCAGGAGATAAGAGTGTTTAGCAGAACGTGTCTGCTCTTCATCAAAATGACACAAAGGAAGACAGAGAAAAGGAGTAAGGAAGTAGGTTGGAAAAGAAAAAAAAAACAAGAATAAAAAGCCAGAGCAAGGGAGTAATGGAATAAGCAGAGGTGTAATTTTAACATGGATGGATTATCCAGAACAGCCCAGTGGAACATGTGTACTGAAACTAAAGCCTGGGAGCTTGGTTTCTGACAGGATAAGGCAGTCCAGACATGATAAACATACCAAAGCGGCATTCCCAAAACAGTCTGAGCAAATGTACCTGTGGCAAGCATAGAGGATCACACACACAGACAGAAAAGGGGGAAACCACATTTACTATAATTTACAAGGTGGGACAGTTGAGATTATGGGATCTAGAAAAAAACTGAACAGGCTTTGTTCTGCAATATCTTACATAAAAAAGCACCCAGCATTCTGCACCTAACTCTGAATTTAAACAGAACTCCACTGCAGTGATTCTGCAGTCAGCTTTTGCAAATAGGCAGGATAAATGCATTTACCCTGGAATCACAATCGTGGGACACAACATAATCACATGCTAGAAAACTCTTGTGCATAGCCACAATAAAAGAAGTGTGCTGACTGAAAACAAGTTTAAGGTGGCTCTGATGTGGTTAACATAGAATGGAGGATGCAAAGCTCCCTATGAGACTAGGTTATTATGCCCACTTATACTGTTTTATTGGTGTATCAGTGCAGCCAAAGTTTGCCTTTAAGGCAAAATAATTTCAAGAGGCTTACACCCACTGCTGTAACTGAAATACTGAGATGCATTAAAGGGATAGTTCGGACAAAAATGTTATTAAACCCATGATTTACTCACCCCCAAGCCACCAGAGATACATATGTCCATCATTTTTCAGACGAACACATTTTCAGTTATTTTAGAAAATGTCTTCAGATGTTTTCAAATGTAAAGTTACGAGGTCCACTCCTTCAAGTCCAAAAAATGTGAATCCATCCTTCACAAAATAAATCCAAACGGCTCCACGATAGTAAACAAAAGCCTTCTGAGCGTCATCCATGCTGTTTTGTTGTAGAAATAATCATATTTAAAACTTTATAATAAACAAAAATAACTAGCTTCCGGTAACGTCGCCATCTTAGACTCCTCTGTATTCAGGAGAGAGTATCAGCATAGTGTATGCACTTTTGATGTATAACAAATTCGAAGGGCCGGGGCACAGAGCAGCAGCACAGAACCCTCCGTAAACTGCGTACACTGCCATCTTGAATGCGGACGCGACTAAGATGGTGGCGATACTGGAAGCTAGTTATTTTTGTTTATACAGTATATGCCAAGGTCTGCAGGAGTTGAGATAAATGAAGGTAATTGATACCATAATGCTTCATTCAAAGCAGACTATGTTGTTTTAGGTAGTGTATATCATCTATACCAGGGGTCTCCAGCCTTTTGTGAGCAAGGGCTACCAAAATGGGTAAAAAACGGGATAATCTGGAGGACTACTTTTGAATATAGTCTATTCAAAACATTTTTGTTGTACTTATTTTACTTTACTTGTTGATATGTTTCGTCATTGTTTAAAATGTTAACATACATAAAAAGAAGCCATGCTAATATAAAAAAATAGACGAAGTCCCTTTTTCCTTTTGGGGTGAACTCGTTCCAAGGAAAATGGCTAGGGACAGCATGTGGTTGCAAGCGGTGAACAGTGAGCCCTAAAATGTAACTTGGTCATCTTTAGTTAAGTGTCTGCTGCATACATAAGTGCTCCCCTTTTTATGGTGAAGTTTGGTCCCTTATCCCGCCGGATGGCCTGAATCCATTTCCGTCTAATTTCACCATCAACACGGAATTAATGGAAAGACCGATATGGCTGTTTTTGAGAATAACAAGAACAGCCCGGTACACTACAATAGCTCTTCCTAGTTGCTTGCGCCATTTGTTTACCTTTCCTTTGACCTCGGATGAAGTAGATTACAACGGCGATTGCGTATTTCCGGTCACAAATACGGAAGTTGTGAGAAAGGTCTATTTGCCAATGTATGGTAACCCATACTTGAAATGTGACCTCTGCATTTAACCCATATAGTGCATAGTGAACACACACTGCAAGATGTGAACACACACACACCCGGAGCAGTGGGTAGCTATCACTGCAGCGCCCAGGGAGCAATTGGTGTTAAGGTGCTTTGCTCAAGGAAAACCCACAGTTGCAACCCGCCAGTCGTGACCCACGAAACCGGCAACTCTCGGGTTATTAGCCCAACACTTTAACCAATAAGTTACAACTGCCCCAACTGTATGTTGAAACTGTGCAGTCTTAAAGCTGTCTTGGGTGACAGTAGCCTGCTGCTTTCTGCTTCAGAAATGTTGTATTCATTTAATGTTTTCAGTTGATAAGATACACTTATCAGCCATAACATTATGACCACCTGCCTAATATTCTCTATTCTTTTTGCCACCAAACAGCCCTTAACCATTAAGGCATGGACTCCACTAGACCTTTCTATCAAAACCAGCATTCACTTTTTTAGCAATTTCAGCTACATTAGCTCGTCTGTTGGATCGGAAAACATGGGCTAGCCTTTGATTCCCACGTGCATCCATGAGCTTTGGCCGCCCATGACCCTGTCGCCGGTTTACCACTTTTCCTTCTTTGGACAACTTTTGATAGACTGACCACTGCAGGCCGGGAACACCCCACAAGAGCAGCAAATTTTTCCTGCTTCTAACACATCAACTTGTTTGTCCTCAAAGTTGATCTGTTCAAAGCAAGAAAAATGGGCAATATTAAGGATCTGAAAGACTTTGACAAAGGCCAGATTGTGATGGCCAGAAGACTGGGTCAGAGCATCTCCAAAACTGCAGTTCTTGTCTAAGGCTCATTGATGCACGTGGGGAATGAAGGCTGGCCAGTGTATTCCGATCCAACAGACGAGCTAATGTAGCTGAAATTGCTAAAAAGTGAACGCTGGTTCTGATAGAAAGGTCTAGTGGAGTCCATACCTCAACTAGTTAGGGTTGTTTTGGTGGCAAAAGGGGGATCTACACAATATTAGGTAGGTTGTCATAATAATGGCTGATCGGTGTATGCTTTTTGATAACTTTAATTTAATTTAACCATTAAAAGTAGAATCCAGAAATATGAAAACGGAAAACATAGAATTTGAGAATAAATACACCGTTATTTTGGAAAAAATAAAACTGATTACATATATAGGGCCCTATGTTATTAAAATAGATATTTATATTTCATTTTTGTGTAATATTAAACTGTATCTGTCAAAATGATTTCCAGCATCCTGATTACTGTGTGTTATTTTTGAGTGGTTGTTATCTGGGTATAACAAACTTCTAAAGACGTGACTGGCCAATCAAAATCGAGCATTCCAATAAGCCATATAATAATGTCATATAAAGTCACACAGTCAATAGAGAGGTTACAGACATGAAGTGCTTGTGACATAACCTGCTGTCACTGTAGTTTATTAGGACTTCTGCACCGAACATCCTCAGCAGGTCTAGTTAGTTTGCTCAAAATGTTATTTGACTCAGAAAGAGACTATGTTGTGATCCTGTAGATTAACTGGTAGAGTAACTGGTTGAAGATACTAACAGCTGACAGAGCTTCCTAACAACACCAAGGTCGTGGGTTCGATAATCAGGGATCGCATGTATATCCAATTGCACCGTAAATCGGTTTGCATATAACCGAGATGTAAATATACATAATTTCACCCCTTTCTGTGCAGTGTTTATGTTCTGCATATAGATTTCCCTCCCTTTGTGTCTCTGATGTGGTGTTCTTAAAACATGGCAGCATCAATGAGAGCAAAAAATGAGAGAGAGAAAAATAGCTATATTGCCTTAATTCGACCTCAGACAGCCCATACTGCTGGCACAGTTTCTACATCCCTCCTTCTGCTTTTTCTTCACAGATGCTATTATTATACTCTGGCTGTCTTTGAGTCAGCACTGCCAAAAAGGACATACAACTCACAGACAATACAGAGGATTTAGATTTAAACATTTGTCAGACACTCCAAAGCGAACTACAGTGCAATAAAGTTATACATTTTATTAGTATATGCATGCGTTTCCTGAGAATTTAACCCATGATATGCTAAGGACAAGGACTTTTGAGGGCACTACAAGTAAAAAGGCTAAAAATGCACCTGAATAATTTCGGTTTATCTGGATTACCAATGCTATATGCAATTATTAACTAGTCCTACTTTTGCACGAGTTGTGTGGATTCGCTATCACAAAACGTGCTGAAAATGTAAAGTTCCGTTTTATATGCATGTATTTTACAGGTTTTTTCATCTTTCACTACACCAGCTCAAAACACATACTACAAAAGATGCTTGAGGGATTGAATCATACATTGAAACTACAAACTACACTTTGACCGTACAAATATTTTTCGGACATTAGTGTGAATATGGGCAAGGATTGCTTTCTCAATCTTTGCTTTTGAATAAAGAAAAAAATCATGTCGTGGTGTACCAGTTTTCTTTTAGCCACATGTCTCCACGCGATACAAATTCACAGATCGAAATATCTTCGCATTAGGGTTGGGCCGATAGATAGTATCGTATATCTACGATCATAAGACATATCGCTTATAGCGGGCTTTCATGACAAAAGTTGGCGATAATTATTATTATTATTATTATTATCATCATAGTTTCACATTAACATGCGCATTGCATGCTTTTCCTCGCATGAGAGGGTTTGCAGGCTTTACTTTGCGCAAAAGAGCTTATAATGCACGCGGATTCCTTCTCGCGTGCACGTGGACTCAATGGATTCTTGCTCGGACCTGAATGTGAGGCATGGACTCATTCTAGCACCTGAACTTGTAATACGCACAACTCTGACATTTCCTTGCACTAGAGAGGTTGTTAGGTGCGCAGAGGGTTAAAACCAGCGAGTTTGTTGTTCCCACCCCCTGGCACGCAGGAAATTTTAGAGCGCCTGGACTTAATGATGCGGATGGATTAATGGCATCAGTTTTAAGAAGGTTGCGGTCATCATGACAGTGTTGCCCTTGCTTCTTTTTGGCAAACAATCAAGTGACGTGGTAAAAATGAACAAATAGATACTATCGTGTATCGGCGATCTCACAGTCTGACGATAGGATGATCTCTAAATGGGACATATCGCCCAACACTTCTTTGCACAAGCTTGCGTTTCCATCTGACGTCTTAATATGAATAGAAGTAAAAAAAGAGTGTAGTGTAGTGTGGGCCACACTGTGTGGCTGTCCCTTAGTTTACAAATTTCATTGCAAGTAGGGATGCACCGATACCACTTTTTTGGAATACAAGTACGAGTACGAGTACTTGCATTTCAGTACTTACCGATACAGAGTACTTAATAAAAAAACATTATTTAAATTTACAGGTAACAGCTTTAGTACTATAAATTAACAAAAAAACAAAGGACTAGTTTTCCAGTTTGTTGTAAACTCTGCCTCTTTGGACAACACAAGAGACATTAACCCCTTACATGCCGCTCAAACATAGACATTTCTCAGACTGGTATCGATTCCAGGTATCGGGGGACTTTTAACGAGTATGAGTACTTTAAACAATGTGGTATCGAGGCCGATACCCGATACCAGTATCGGTGCATCCCTAATTGCAAGTATTGTAAACAGACAAGAAATTTGCAATTTTTACAATGTTGTATTTTTTTACCACCAAACACACAAACAGTGCAACGCACAAACCCACACACCAGTCTCGGACCACTTTAAAAAGACAGCCGAAACACAACCCACACAGGTCATAATAACTACAGACTAATACAACTTTTTCTTTTAAACTTAAGCCGTCAAGGGCGAGACATCTGCAGAATTGCATGCTTGAAAAAAGCCATCAGTAAGCCCAGTAGCTCAAGAATTCTCCTTGTTTGACGGAAAAAGCCACCCACACATAACGCACCGTTATCTCAGACTGCAGGAAAGACAATCATAGATACAGTCAAGATACCATATGATGGCTGTCACAGTCAGCGTGCCATATTACGGGATATCTGATTTATAAGTGTTTGACAATCGGGTGCACCCCTTATTGTTTTGACTGAAAGCAAGACAATGATTAAAAAAAAATAAAGTGGAGATTTAATGACAATGGGAGTGTGCAAGACGCACGCACGAAATAAAACAATCTGGTTGGCCCTGTAAACATTTCTGAATTGTCCTCATAACAAGAACAATGTGGAGAAAAGCAGGATCTTACGAAACGGCGTGTACACGCTGCGATTCACACTGCAATTAGAATGTCAAGCAGAGTGTTATTTAACACAAAAATCAAAAGGGTTTCCTGGACAAAACAAAGAAAACGTGAAATGTAAGACTTAGCAGTGGCATGTAGGGTTAAGTAGTTGAAAATGTCCATAATCAAAGCTTTTCAATGTATTATTGGAGTCTGACAATTCAGACCACATTCACATGCAGAACGCTCCTACACACTTTACCACAATGTCAGGAAGAGCACATGAATAAAGACAACACAGCAAAGACACTTGGCAGGCTTAAAACAACCCAGCAGACAAAAGACGGCGTAGCTCAAAACAAGACGACCGCAGATCTGGAGAATAAATCTGGTTTACACAATAGTAGGTCGACCCAGCAGCGTGGTTGTCCCCACAGTGCAGTCGTCCTCTCGTGCCCTGAGGATCCGGCGGCCACCCACGTCCGCATTCTACCAGTGTCATTCGCTAAAAAGGTTTCCATCCCTTATCAACTGCTACCCAACATTACATGCACCTTTTCATCCTAATAATATATTACCCCCACAACAGCTTTTGAAAATGCTTACAAGCACTCTCAGCAGGCTGTCATCGCCTGTAAATGAGAGCATTAACACAGACCACAGTCATGGCAGGAATCTGAAAGGCTGTGGAAGAGGCTGGTGCAGGGCCAAGATGCCAGGTCAGTTTCCCCGCCATCGCTCTTTGCCAGCCTGAGGCGTCTAATGGCAAGATGAAAGCCACCATGTCAAGACGGCAAAGCCCAGATATGAACAGATTAGGCTTATTGCATGAGGGAAAACTAATGGAAACAGATTCAGGAGAATTTGGAAAATCAAAAAAAAGAAAACCAAATCAAGTGACAACGAAGCTGAACCATAGTTAGGGCCCACAGCCAGAATCATGGACTCAAAGCATAAAAATTGAATTAATGTACAACGTGGAATGACACCGAATTTGACAAATTTTGGATTCAGTCATTTTTAAAACTCATTTGCAAATGCTATGTTTTGTCACTTTTTGTAATGTTGGATTAAGGTAGCCTACGTCCGTTTCTCGTCATGCATTGCAAACAACGACAAGCACTGCCTCATCAGAACGCAAGCAGATTTTATCAAAATCCCGGGACACAGCAGACAAAAGAGGTACAGTGTACTTTCTTCCTGCATCCAGCTTGCGCGCAGACGTCCTAAAAATAATAAAACGGATTTCAAAGGGCCCTACAATGTAGTACATAGTGTCTGTTGTCTTTATATACTCTGAGAGCAGAATATAACAAGACAGCTATTGTCACAGAATCTCTTATGATATCAATGTTTCTTTAAAAATACCAAGCATAACAGTTGTTTTCAGAACAATGAGAATTTATAGTTCATTAAAAAAAATCGTTGTTCTAGAAAGTTCCTAAAATCTTTATTCATTTCTATTGTTGCATATCTTTTGTCATGACGCTATATTATAGACCTACACATATACTTATGGGTGAATAAAATAGCACAACCTTTGAAGAACAGAGTACACAGACCAATACTCTGACGCAGTCAGCAATATGTATTTGCATGCATTGATAAGATTTTGTGCCTTATAATACAGCTTCACAAGAGAAACTGGTCATCTTACCACAAAAATGCTTGCCTTGGCGACATGTAAATATAAACAGTTATTTATGTCTTGACTAAACAGATGTGAGAAAAACACATCAAAATATCTGATCTGTGCATTAGGGCAGGAAAATACACTCATTAATTTCGCACACATGCTCCTAAATTCATTTTTCAATTCGCATGCTTTTATTTTTTAGTCGCATATGCGAGTGAAATGCTTGACTGTCGAGCCCTGGGTGAGAGTCGGGTTTAATTATAAAGAATGAAACTAAATTGATTTTACTTTTTCGTTTTCTAAAAACTGTAAAACTATATTAAGATTAAATTAGTAAAATACATTTTTTTAAAGTATCAACTGAATAACACAAGCTCCTTATTAAATTAATAATAGGCAAAGCAATGGGTGTTCTTAAGGAAACATTTATATTTCACACTTTATAAAGTACGACCGTACACATTCATGAGAGAGTTGAGGACAGGTGAAAGGCTGAAATCTGAACGTAAAAACATCACTTTACCTTAGAAGAAATTTGGATGGATGTGCTTTGGGGGGCTTTAAATATGGCACTATTCAATACTTTTATAAAGAGCCAGGACATTATTTAAAATAGCTCAGACTGTGTTTGGCTGTAAGAAGAAAGTCATATACACCTAAGATGCAGGGCTCCAGACTAACTTTTTTTACTAGGAGCACAGTGGCCCCCAACTGAAAATTTTAGGGGCGCAACCAAAAAATTTAGGGGCACACACTGTAAATCAACATGCTAACCAAATAATCACATTTCTAAAAATTTCCACTGTATTACTAATAAATACTTTGATGATAGATGCAGAAAGTACAATTTGCTGTTTCAAATTCAGTGTCACAAAAAAAAGGTAAATTTACTGGTCGCACATGTGCGACTGGATGTAAAATTCAGTGGCACAATCTCAAATTTTGGTGGCAAAATGCCCCCATTTGGTGGCAGTCTGGAGCCCTGAGATGGCTTGAGTGCGAGTAAAATATAGGCTAATTTTCATTTTAAGGTAAACTATTCCTTTAAACTGTTAGTATTTGATAGTTTAGAATAGTTACTTTAGTAATACATGAGACGTTTAATAATTTAATTACACCAATACTGTTATCAGCTACTACAAATCTAATATCAAGACAACCCTACTTTAAACAGACAGGGACTCAATGGGCAGAAAATAGCAGTTGCTACAACTTCACAAACACAGCAGAGCAGCCATGCTATTAATCACTAGCCCTTTTAACACAGACATTACCGAAAATACATGGAAAATGCTCCCGGGATTTGTCCGGGATCATCAGATTTTTGGTTTATTCACACCGCCAATGATTTGCCGGAATCTGTGTGCATGTTCACGCAGATAGCAAAAAATCCTGGAAAGACATGTGATGTGTTTAAAGTCCTGCACTTGTTAGTTATTTCTCCACATCGTCTGAAGTTTGCTTATTATCCATTATTTCGTGACGTGCTGTTTTAGTGTGCTGGTGAACAATCTTAGCTTCAGAGTGGATATATGACAAGCACTCTGTTCTCTGCGTCATTCCAGTTTGCACACATTTCTTATCATGATTGTTAAAACCCCCATTTTGAAGAGTTGAACGATATATCTTGTTTCGATGACGCGTGGGCATTTTTGTTTATTATAAGCTCATATGAGCGCATATCACGCTATTCTTTCATGCTTCAGCCCGGAGCTCCCTTATCTCTGCTTCTGTCCAGTTTGCTGACATTTTTCGTCATGAATGTTGACCTGCATGTAAATCCCTCATATTAAAGAGCTGAACCATAACTTCATTGTTGCAATGACACGCGCTGTGTGAATGAGGTTACTGAGAAGAGACATGATGCTGTCAGGTACAATCACGCTTTTAGAAACTACAGGAACGGTTTGTTTAGAAAGAAGCAGAGAGCCATTTTCCGTAGATTATCCTTCTATTCTAGGATCGAGGTGAAGAGGTGAGGGGTGGGAGTATGAGATGGGGTTTTCCAGGATTCGTAACAATGGCAATCCGAAACATCCTCAGACAACAAACACTGAAACTAAGAGTGTCTCACATTCTTGAAAATCTCACCTGAGGCTGTTCCTCTGTCAGTCAGGACAAAACTGGCAGAGGTGGGAAGATTACAGGAGTGATAGAAATATGGAAAACAGGGAGAACGAGAATGTTTAGCAATTAAAATAACAAAGACACAGGGACCGTATTGAAAGGACAAGGAAAATGACAAGGAAGACAAATCCCTGCCAAGGTGTTTACAAAATGACGAAATGCCTGAAAATCAGCTTTTTGTGGATACTTATAAAATGTACCAAGCCATTGAATGATTTAATGACAGATGTTGTTCATCCAACAGAAAAGGTAATTTGGCAATTTAACTACGATTTAATGATGTGAAAGCAGCCCTTGACTCACAACTAAATTAATGAAATAATTATACAAAACTTTGACTGCCTATGCCAAGAAGCATTATCAATTTTACCAAGTGTATACATAATGAGTCCACAGACACTTGCATTGTGTGGGTGAGGGTCGGTTCTCCCGAGGGCAGTTTACGCTTGAGAAGCGTGCAGTGGTGGGGGAGGTGTGCGTGTCTAACGTGGGGTTAATGACACTTGCGATGACAAATTGTCGTTTCTTTTCGCATCCCTCATAAATGCCACAAAAGCGACACCACTCATTCAATCCTCACCCTATGTAGCCTCAAACCCTGTAGGGTTTTTCTCATTGTGCCGTCAGCAGAGATACATAACACAATCTAATTTTACTTATAGCAAATAAATACACAATAGACGTCTTTAGCCATATGCAAACAAGCAACTATGCAAACCCTGAATCAAATCATGTTGCTACTGCAGCTAACTGCTCAATTAATGCACAATGCAGCTATGATTTGCAATAAAGACAAAACAGAGAAATTAATGCCAACTTAAACCACAACAAGCTGTGTATTTGCACAGTCGAGTCTCACAAGTCATTAAGAAGGAAGGGCGTTTTTGCTTCGGTCTAAGAGAATATATATGTTTATATGTATACCTGTATATATGGTGTCTGGGTAACTTGTTTGACTGGTTATTTTGGATACAGACTCCAGGTCAGTCCACACAAAGATAAACATCAGAACACTTAGGGAAACCCCCGCGACAATGTGCATGAAACTCTTAAATGTTCTTCAAACAGAACATGTGCTCTTTCTATGGTCTAAGAAATTACAAAAAAACTTTTTAACAAATGTAAAAAGAAAACAAAACATAAAAAAACTAATTTGAATATGTATCTAAAAACTCCATCTGTGTTGCAAATGTCAGTGTTGGAGAATTACAAAATCCAACAATCCTAATTGTAACCATGTATAACAACAAACCTCAGATGAAACAACTATGAATATTCATGCTTGCACCCCCCTCGACCCTGCACACATGCGACACACGCCGTAGTTCCGCCTGACTTCTTGTCCACAGCATCCCCTGAAAGCGAGACTTGACGCCATGAATACCTTTCATCAATTTACCCCCGTGGCCGTTGAGCTGACTATTGTGAGCAAAACAATAACTACACAAACAGTGGGTGAAACAAGCACACAGGGAGGGGAGGGACACAGGAAGATTTTGCAGCAATCCTTCAGCTAATTGTAAGAGATCCCGACCAGAGAAGAAATGGTCATGGGTCATTGGAACGCCCTCCAGACTAACCCCATCCCCCACAATTCACTATTTTCAGAACCATACGTTATTATTACCAAATGCTTTCCTATCTTCCAAAACTGGGCAAAATCCGTGAATCTGCTTTTCAAATGCAACCTCATCAATCAGTCGACGCTTAGTGTTTGTGCGCGTGCTTGCCAGCTGTTTGCTATTAATTTTCGTAAGCACGGTTTTGCTCACGCTGTTGACTGACAGCTCCGAGAGGGCAACCCGGGCAGGAAGCAGTTTGTAGCAAAAACCACAGCAACACAGCTGAGCCCTTTCATGGGTTGCTCAGTTGCACGGGCCAGCAGTGGATACCACCGACCCACCCGTTGCCATGGCGACATAAGATTTGAGAGGTCAATTATTCTGTTACAGGAAAAACTACAGGGAAGATCAGGTGCCCTGTGCTCACTTGGGTATTTGCCGATACACAGTGAAAACAGCAAAATGCTTTTTTCCTGTATTCAGGAAATAAGTGTGTATGCAGACAGGGTTGTCACCTCCATTTCGGATATTGGGTTATCACTAATTGAAGATATTTTAAAGGGACATTCCCACTTTTTTGAAAATATGCTAATTTTCCAGCTCCCCTACAGTTAAACATTTGATTCTTACTGTTTTGGAATCCATTCACAGCTGATCTCCAGGTCTGGCGCTAGCACTTTTAGCATAGCTTAGTACAATCCATTGAATCTGATTAGACCATTAGCATCGCGCAAAAAAATAACCAAAGAGTTTCGATATTTTTTTCTATTTAAAACTTGACTCTTCTGTAGTTACATCGTGTAATAAGACAGACGGAAAATTTAAAGTTGCGATTTTCTAGGCAGATATGGCTAGGAACTATACTCTCAAACTGGCGTAATAATTAAAGACTTTGCTGATGTAACATGGCTGCAGCAGGCGTAGTAATATTACGCACTGCCCGAAAATAGTCCCCTGCTATTGAAAATAACCAAGCTTTAAATAAATATCAAAACTCTTTGGTTATTTTTTAGCACGATGCTAATGGTCTAATCAGATTCAATGGATTGTGCTAAGCTATGCTAAAAGTGCTAGCGCCAGACCCGGAGATCAGCTGAATGGATTCCAAAACGGTAATAATCAAATGTTTAACTCAAGGGGAGCTGGGAAATGAGCATATTTTCAAAAAAAGTGGAATGTGCCTTTTAATTGAAGATATAATTTATTATTTTATGTTGGGTTACTTTTTGTAGTCCGAAGTGTTCAAATTATCAATCAAAATTCTTTATGGAAAATACTGGATTGAATTATGGATGTTACCACCATTTCAATGTGTACTCTTAAAATTTTGTAGCAACGTTTTATCAGTAAAAATAAAGTGCATAAGAAATCATGGTGGCCATGGGATATTCAAACAAATTCAAACATTTATTCTGATGTGTATCATAAGGTAGCTGACTTTACTTCCCCTACCACATACAGCCTGAAAACAGAGGATGCAAAGCTTACAGGCGCGCCCCAGCAGAGGACAGGAAGAGAGGTAACAAGAGAATGATAAAACTGAATGCTAACAGATGGATGATGGCAGAAATGCTTGGCTCAGTGGAAACCCAGCGGAGTTCAGGAAAGGAATGTGGAGAGAAGCGCATGGAAAGTGAGCTCACAGTGGGAACAGGAGAGACGTGATGACGGAGAATTAACACATACATAGAGTCTCACCTGTACAAGCAGAAATACACTGGCTGCAGCAGGAAAAAGGATGTGACCTCTTTGGAAGGTGGACAACATGCATACATTCCCACAAGAAGAGCAGTATCTGCCTACTCACATACACAACACTGCAGGAATGTCTACCTGCAACATCCTGAGTAACTATGGCATAATGGGCCTGACAGGGTAAAACCCTGATCAAAGGCCAGTTACTCCCTTTGCAGTGACTGTGAATAAAATCTCTTCTGATTTTTCAATCACACAGCATGAGGCCTATGTGGACAAAATGGCAATGTTGCAGAACAGGACTGAACTACAACCTGGTTCTTTGTATGGCAAAAAAATGTGAGAATTAGGTTGTTTTCACTTTTGAATCCTCTTTAAAGGATTAGCCCATTTTCTTAAAAAAATTTACTCACCACCATATCATCCAAAATGTTGATGTCTTTCTTTGTTTAGTCGTGAAGAAATTATGTTTTTTGATGTAAACATTCCAGAATGTTTCTAATTTTAATGGACTTAAATGGACCCCAACACTTAACACTAACAAAAGTTTCAAAGGACTCTAAACGATCCCAAACGAGGCATAAGGGTCTTATCTAGTGAAACGATTGTCATTTTTGACAAGAAAAATATTAAATATGCACTTTTAAACCACAACTTCTCTTCTTCCTCTGGCTATGTGACGAGCCAGCGCGACCTCAGGCAAATGCATAGTGACGTAGAAAGATCACGTGTTACATATATGAAACGCACATTTGTGGACCATTTTAACCAATAAACTGACAAAGACATTAATTATTATCATTCGACATACAACAATGTCGGAACGGTCCTCTTTCTCCACATTTGTAAACACTGGGGCGTAGTTTCGCATACATCATCCGTGACCTCTTGACATGATGACGTTTTGCGTGAGGTCGCGCTGGTGCATCACAGGACCGGATATAGACGAGAAGTTGTGGTTTAAAAGTGCATATTTTTATTATTAGCATAAAAAATGACAATCATTTTGCTAGATAAGACCCTTATGCCTCGTTTGAGATCGTTTCGAGTCCTTTAAAAACTCTGTTGAAAAACTGTTAAGTGTTAAGTGTTGGGTTCCATTAAAGTCCGTTAAAATGAGAAAAAAACAGGAACGTTTTCCTCAAAAAACATAATTTCCTCTCGACTGAACAAAGAATGACATCAACATTTTGGATGACATGGTGGTGAGTAAATTATCTGGATTTTTTTACATTTTAAGAAAATGGACTAACTCAGACCCCTTAAAGTGGACCAAGAGGTGAACCAAGTAAAAAAGCACAGAGTACTTTTTACATTCACACTGTCTCTGTCCCTGAAAGAGGACTCTTTTTGGTCCACTTACACAGTAATAGGGTTTCAGACCTCTATGTTCACACTTATTTTTGAGACCAACCCCTAGAAACATTTATTACAGTTTTATTATAGTAAAAGTGTAGTAACCATGTTTTGCCACAATACCGGGGTGTGAAACTATGGTAGCATGCGTATCAGTGATTTCAAATTGCTTTGATGCTGTATGGCATCGTGTCAAACAGCTTTTTACAACTTTAAACAGTGGTCCAAGTTCAAATAGATATTGCGCTTCATGTGTACATGCAGCTCTTCACACATACTGAATTTATTGGGAGAGACAGATGGGAAGAAACAAGTAAGCCTGAAGCAGTTTGTGTTCAACTAGAATTTTTTTGGAAACTGTAACGGCACACAAAACTGAACCTAGCACACCACTCCTCAGCACATTTTGTATGTCTTTCTTATCTAAAACAGCTGATTTATTAGCTCATTAGCAAAGATCTCACTGAATTGAACAGAGGCTGCTTCCGAAAACAGCAACTTCTATACTATATAGAATACTATGTAGTAGGCGAGGGGAGTAGTATTCCCAAATTCACAGTATTCCAAAAACAGTAGGCGAAAAGTACCCAGATGACCTACTGCCTCTGGTTAAATTTTGAAAGGTGCATACGACAGACACTTTACTACCCCATGATGCCCTGGGAGAGGAGTTATCCAATGAAGAAGAAAAAGGGATCTTCATATTAGGAAAGGGCAAAATGCGGTTGTATTCATGCTGGAATTACATGACGTGATGACAACGTATGTCACGTGATGCATCAACATGAAAATCACTCACTACTCTTAACTTAACTTTTGTAGCTGCCCATTTAATTCATACTGTGAGGACTGTGCAGTGTTTTATTTGTATTTAGTGCTAATGTTAAATCATAGATTGTTGACAGACAATTTCATAGCTAATATATTTCAATTTAAAACAGATGCCTGAAAAGTAAAACAAGATGAGTCTTATGATTAAATAAAAAACAAAAACATTTGGTTTATTGTCAGTAGTATGGTTGTAATACATTGTGGTTACAGTGACGGACAAAATACATCGGCCTATATGTAATTTTAAATCAAACTTTCGGATTTCATAGGGCTATATAAATGTACTTTTAAACTCACTGATTGCCATTACAGATTGCCCTCTTGCAGGGTTCAAACCTGCAAACTTTTAGGCACTTAACCATTATCTCAACTATTATAAAGCCACTGGTGTTTCCACAAAGTAGGCAGGACAGACAAATAGTCCACCCCACACATTTCCCACCTCATTAAATTAGACACAAGGAAAACCTAAACATGGGTGAACATGGTAGTTCAAAAACTCTTCCAAAGCCTCTCGTCTATTTCGTTCATCTTGCTCATCGATGGAGTGAACAGGTGACACCTGCAGCACAGACAATGCATATGCTCTCCCACACACAGTCCTGAATCCCTAACCCCACACAAGATGTTCCTTCTGATCCCACTTCTGGACGCAAGCCACAGATATGTTTGTCTGTTAATGTATCTTCTCTGCAGCTGCAATGCACTCATGGAAAAACTCAAATGTGGTCTAATTCCTTGGCACAGGTGCCCTGGCACACATTTGCAAGGGTGCAGAACATAAGCACGAGGGGTGGCAAACCACAGCTGCCCCTCAATAATAACGCAGTCATGCCATATTCATGCCATCCAAGTGAAAAATAAAAAGCATAAAAAGCTTGCATTTAGTGCTTGTCTTGAGCAATTTCTTGGCAATTTTAGCTAAGGTTGCTTTAAAGTAAAGTGCCTGTGTTTTCCCATGCATATGCAACTGTTTGTGAAGGTGTTTAACAAAGTGAATAATAGTTTCTTTCCATGTATAAACGGTTTAATCGGACGCACATAGCAGGACTTTACTTCCGGTCTCTGTTTGTTTAATAGTCTGAGTGCTAAACTGAACTCACGAACAAATACCTTATTGAAAATAACAAATGTTTTGGTTTCATAAAGACGAAGGAAGATGGCAAACAGGGATTTCCGCTATTTGATAGGAGGTTTGGCAGCGGTTAAGATTGTATACATTATATAGTACACATTTTACACCGTAACGTTAGCTAAGTGTAGTTTTTGATACGCTTTAGCTATGAAATATAGGTAATCTACATGTTGTTTATTTTACTTGTTGTCAGAAATAAACTACTCTAAAAGGACTTTGTGTTATTGATTCTTTGGGTAGTTTACCAGAAGTTAAATTTTTTTCTAAGAAAGCTGTTTGTTTATGTTGTTACTGCTGAAACCGTCTATATGTAGAATCAAATTGATCAGTTTCAGTTAGTTGTGGATACAGTTTGCTGTGGAGAAGCAGATGTTAACAACTGTCTCGCTCTTTACCTTCATATCTATATCCAAACACTTTGGTGTCTAAATCAGCAGGTACACCCAGATGGGATTCTCCCACCCCCAGTATCACATTCCCAGGCAAAATATCTTTATTTTCCATTTAATGCCCAGATAACGGGACAGAAAACAAGCAAACACCCATGGAAAAGATTTGACAAGACAAATCCTGTGTTTTTCACTATGACCCCTGACAACACCCACACAGGCAGACAGATGGGCAAAACCTTATTCAAATCCCATGCCTGAATAAAGCAGTGGGCAGCGCGGTAGTTTCTATGCAAAGCAGCAACTGAAAATGTCTCTCTTGCTGTGAGAGACAATTTATTGCTTCTGGTCTTTCAGTTTAACACAGTTAATAGGCCTATAACACAATATAATAGAACATGTACATGGTTGTAGAGTTTTTATTTCTACATTTTAGTCAGTGTTTTCAGGGTTTTTTTGTGTATATGAGTATTTTCCACCCCTTCTCTCTGATCCTGAAACCCATACATGTTTATGTATGTAAATGACCTCTGTTCATTTTGTGTATTGCCATAGTCATTTATTAGGGTGGGTTAAACTGCCAAATACTGAATACAAGTATTTTATGATGTCAAGTTGGTGATTAACGGACAGTGTGATATTTTATTACACTCCACTATGTTATTGTGATTTAAGAAATACTGGATGACTTTGCCTGATGACTTAAAAAGCTCTGTTTAAGAGGAGATAACTTAAAGCAGGGCTATTCAAATCTTACCCTGGAGGGCCAGAGCACTGCATAGTTTAGCTCCAACCCTGATCAAACACACCTGAGCAAGCTAATCAAGGAACGTTTCTGTTCAGACTCGGAAGAACGAACTCCTGACGCGAAATGCATTCTGGGAAACTTCGCTCCACACAAGTCTCCTCTGATGCATCCTCGATAAAATGGGTGGATCAAGAACACATCCGGGGATTTTATGTGAACTTGGGCTTGACGCGAACTTTGAATTGGAACAGTACTTGGGCCGCGGCTGATGACGTTTCACAAGTCCACAAGAACACAAGTACAGACAAGAATGCATATTGAGAAACGGCTAAGGTCTTCATGATCACTAGACAATTACAGTTGGTTAAGTTTGATTAGGGTTGGAGCTAAACTCTGTAGTGCTCGGCCCTCCAGGATAAGATTTGAATAGACTGGCCTTAAAGGGATACTCCAGCCAAATATCAAAATTACCCCATGATTTACTTACACTCAAGCAATCTGAGATACACATGTCCATCATCTTTCAGACAAACACATTTGAAGTTGTCTTAGTAAATGTCCTTGCTCTTACACGCTTAATAACTGTAGAAACCAGGGATCAGGGAACAACTTCTGACTTTAAACTCAAAAAAGTGCATCCATCCTTCACAGAAGTAATCCACCCAGCTCCAAGGGGTTAATAAAGGTCTTCTGCAAGTAAGATGCAATTTTTAAAGAAAAATATGCATATTTTAAACTTTATAAACTGTAATAACTTCCGGTAACAACGCCATATTGGACTCCATTCTTATAATATCGTATAGTGTAACAAATAGGCCTTTTATTTCCTTAAGTAAAAATGCTCTGCATGTTCTGCTATGTGACTATTGCGGATGCACACATTGCAGTGTTCATGCTGAAATGACATATTGGGCAGCCCTAGTATGAACATACTACATCCACCATGTTGGTATTGTATTCTTGTGTGTATTCTTTGACCTATAACCTACTAACCACAACCATAAAAACAATTTACTCATCAAATATAATTCAACCACAAGGATTAACTTGGCACATGTAGCATTTTAACTTATCAAGACCTATCTGGCTAATATTGCAATTCTGGTAACTCATTAGCTCCTGTAGTCTAAGAAGATTGCAAAGTGCCCACTGATTTCACATTTCAGAATCTCACGATGTGGCAGGAATCCTGTGGGCTCTAGTATTCAGGCGTTATTCAATTTTAAGAAAATACAAACAAAGGGGGTTACACTTTATTTTGATAGTCCACTTTAGACATTCTACTAACTATAAATAACTTTGCAACTACATGTCAACTAACTTTCAATAATTTGCAACTATACATCAACTAACTGTCATTAGTGTATTAGTAGACTGTAAGGGTTGGGGTTAGGGAAGAGGTTTGGGTTAGTGGAATAAGTTGACATGCACCTGCAAAGATACTTATAGACAGTTGAATGTCTGTTGAGATTTCATCACAATAAAGTGTTAGTAGATATTAAGCAGACATTCTACTAATTCTCTAAAGAATGGTAGTTGATAAGTAGTTGCAAAGTTACTTATAGTTAGTAAAATGTCTAAAGTGGACTATCGAAATAAAGTGTTACCACAAAGGGTTTATTTCCAGTGCATGAAAAACTGTATTCCCCCTGCCCAGCTTAAGAGCTGACTTCATCTTCAGGAGAAGCATATCAGTCCATCTGTAAAAAGTAGGATTTTGCAAATAGGCACAAATGCAAAATTCACAAATCTGTGTTATCAAAGTTCTGTAAATTTAGGCTGAGATCAGGTTCACATTACCCCTAATAAGTCACACTCCTGCTTTCAGCTAGACAAGGGTCTCAGTGGCTTTTAGAAAAATGTGACTATTTTAAACTTGATACACATGGTCTAGGAGCATGGACTTCATTGCTAAAGACCCGTCTGTTTCACCGGAAGGCTAAATTGAAAATACACTGTTTGTCCATTTTACCATGCCAACTAAATCCATCAATGGACCACTTAAAGCACTGAAATATAAAGCTATACAAACTAGCTAACCTCACCAATCGACTAAGCAACCATTGTGACCGATTCATTGTACACAGCTGTCTATCCACTTCCAACAACAGCTACTGCAGCTCTCAATGTTAAATTCAAGCTAATGATACTCCCTCCTACTGTTTAGCATCTGGCTCTCCTCTGAGTATGCCACACAACTCTAATTTACTTTCTCTCTCTCTCTCTGAATTGACCCTAATTCCAGCTTACAACGTATCAAGAGTGTAAAGAAGCGTACATATACACTTGGATAGCAGAGGGCATGTAATCTGCTTCCAAACACCCTGTACTCATCTAAAACTTGTCAGCTCACCCGTTCATTCTCCACACGTTTCTATCTCCCACACACAAACAGGTGTGTATTCAGACACAGCATGTGTTTAATGGGATCCTGCTGGGCTGTTTGAGGGTAATGAACCGTTGAATGGGATGCATTTATGATCCATAAAGACCCTGCAGATTCTTAAACTTGTCAGACTGACATTTAATTAACTCAAACGACAGAGATACACAGAGAGAAAAAGAGAGAGTGAGGTTTAACAGACTTGTTTTTTTTAGAAATGAATAAACTTATACAAAAAAACATAAATTACCTGCATTTATCATTTCTCCTGGCAAGTTAACATCAGGAGGACCATAAAAAATAAGGTCAGGGTTCAGAAATGCTGTATGCTGCTTAGACTACTATATTTGTTATATTTTTCAGCAATGTGCTTTTTAGGCTTAAAAATTTCTCTTGGTAACTTTCTAGTTATCGTGCTGCACATGCACTCACTTTTTTCCCATACTGCCATAATCTGTTTTAATAATTGTAAACGTGAATAGAATTATGTTTAACACCATTTGCGACATAGTTATTAATAACATTAATAATGTTAAAGGGTCCATGTCACAAGACTTTTTTGAAAATGTAAAATAAATATTTGGTGTTCCCCAGAGTACACGTGAAGTTTTAGCTCAAAATACCATATCGATAATTTATTATAACATGTTAAAATTAGGGCTGAAACGATTCATCGAGTTACTCGATTAACTCGATTGAAAAAATTCCTTGAGGCAAAAATTCTGCCTCGAAGCCTCCTTAAATTCCTATGACGCGCACTACACACGCCGAGATCTGATTCACACGGACCGTTGTTCAATGTTCAGGAAGCACATCATAGCGTGTGATACATTTTGAATTTAGTTGGCGCGATGGTGGAGAATAAATATGTCCATAAACGGCACAGAGAGAATGTCTAAAGTTTGGGATCATTACATTCTTATCATTACCTTACATTCAGCATCTGAACCGAAAACATCCACTGCTGTTTCACCAAGCGTCGATGAAACAAGGTAACGTAGCTTTCGCTGATTTTAATCCCATACTGTATTTGTAGTGATGTCGTTATGCGGTTTGACTAGATATGATGTTTAGCTTTGATGTTTTTAAGTAGTAAACGTATTTACGTTCAATTGCAAGAGAGCATCGCAAATGCAATGAAGCAACTGAACATCTGACTGGGGTGTCACTCTTCTTCACGCACAGCACGCGTGCACACACACAGGTTGTTACCATAGCAAATAGGCTCATCCCAGAAATGATATATTATTTTTTAGTATCCTAATGGTAAATGCTGCAGGAGTAGAAATGTACATATACCAGATATTTACTTTGATGTCATGGCTAGATTACAGCATGAAACCTGTTGTGCATATTAATACATTAAAGTAAAAATTTTAATAAATAGGCTTATTTTTTGGAGCCAAATACCTCTGTGTTTTTTTTAGAAATAAAAGCCAAATGCTTGAACATTTTTCAGCCACGTCATTTTCGTTATGCATTATTTGTTTTGGTTGTTTAAAAACACACATAACATTTTTATCCATTTAAGACAATATTTTAGAGTCAACACTGCTATAACTACCATCAAAATTAACAGTACTGCTATTAACTGTCTGCGTGTGTCTTTAATTTCTACATTCCTCAAACAAAAATACCACACCGCCATACAGCACAAGGCATAGGCAACGATCACATGGAATCTCGAGACAAAATATTCTTCATTCATTTTAACCAATATAAAGTCGATAGAATGTAATTTGAGACAGTTTGTATATGACTCTTTATTTAATTGACAATTATGTAGAGCGCGTTATTGCAGAGCAGCAAATTCAATATGCTGATGTCCATGTCAGGTGGATTTCCTTCACTGAGAGAGAAATTTTTGTTTTTATTTGAGCAAAACTGGATGCTCTCTTGTATAAGTTATTTACCATATACATTTGGTCAAGTTTTATATGATTGTGTATGTGTGTTGTACATGATCCACTAGTCAGGTCAGTATGACAGCCTGAAGCTAGAAAGCTATAGCAGTTTGTCATAAATATATAAGCTTTGACTATAATAATATGCAGTGAACACACCCAGAGTCAACACAATTTTTATTTTTCCCCTTGTAAACCTTTCTCCAACCACATCCATATCCCGCCATGAACCTTGTAAAACCTAGAGAAATGTAGACATTTCTTAGAATCTTATTGAAGCATCTTTAAAAACGACATTGTGCCCAACATTGGATTTTCCAAACACAGCTTGCAGGATGCACCCAGAGAATCTGACCTACTAAATCCAGACTACAGGATAAGCACATCTGAGTTTTAGACACTGTCCGCTCCACCCCCAATCCTGTTCAGTCGGTTAGGATTCATTATATTTACACAGCGCTGCATCTGAAACATTACAAAGTCAGGACATATCACAAAGGACTTTGTTACACCAAATGTATGCATTTGCATGCACATTTAGTCAGTCTGTGATCACAGCTGTATTGCAAAGTACAACTACGGCCAGTGAGTCTGATAATAAAAACTCTCAATAAACCAATTATAAGCCTCTCATAAACATCACGGTGCAGAGGTTGCAGTGCTATTCGTGCATGCATGTGTGAACACACATGTCGATAAAGAAATGCATACCTTGTAATGCACTGGAAGTTGCTTTGGATAAAAGCATCTGCGAAATGCATAAAATATTTAAAATGTTAAGTGTGGCCTACATCTTGTTGACCCAGAAATTTGTCACAAAAAATGTGGCATAATGGTTCACATGCTTGCAACAGACAGTTTGAATCAGATTTTTCACATTTCCCTACAGTAAGCCGAATCCCTGTAGTTTTAATCAATTCCTTTCTGCACGAGAAACAAAAGTTTGACATATAGTTTGTCAACAGCATACTGTAGTGGCAGCTGTTCGCATGCAGTACAACTTAACAATCCCTTTTTGGCTCCAATACGGAAAGAAATTTCTTTCACATTATGTCTTGCTAGTAAGTATCAAAAGTTGAAGACAACAACAGAGTAAGGTGTACAATTATTTGCTAAAAACATATTATATTAAAACATTTCTTAAACTGAAAACAAATTTACTGCCTCTCTTGTAGACCTGCGACTGACTCATTGTCGCGGACAATGTGGAAATATCTGTCCAACCTTCCGACTTTGTAAATGTGTAAATAAACACAGTCTACTTCCATTTAACCCTCAGACAGTCATCCCTTGAGAAGCTTCATCATGCTCTTATCACATCCAAGATGTCTCATTTCCACATGTAACATGCATGACTTCTGCATGGCTGTGAAAGTAGGTCATACACACACGACACAACCCCATCCACTCACTCATACCTGACACCATTAGCTGGCTCATATTGAAGATGGGGCAGTCAGGCTGTCAGAAACAGTTCAGGCCCTCCAGCCATGAGGCTTAAAATCTATCCAGTTAAAAACAATATCCAGCTAACACCTGTGAAGATCACTCAGGAGATCATAACTCTTCTGGAGGAAGCTGATTAAAAATAAGTCTTAATGTAAAAAAACTAAATTAGCCTTTATTACTTTCTCTAGACCTTGCATCAAGATACAAGGGTAAAAAAAATGTATAAACAATTTTAATAAGCACCATTTTTAGATTTAGCTGAAACCGAAGATGCAAAGTGTGGCAAAAACTATAGAGGCTGTTTGAAGGAATTATCTGGAAATTAGTACCGTAATATGTGGCAACAACGACATACCAACGACAATACAATGACCATGTTTTGACATGGAAAAAAGATCAAGATTACAAAACAAGAATTGTACTGCAGTCAGAGAGAATCGTCACTACCAGTGTCATTGCTAAATGCAAGATTAGCTTATCGTCGTAAGCAAACTAAGTGACGTCATCATCTGTGCTTTGTTGTACAAGTTCCACAACTACCTTTAAAGGTGCATTGTGTAAGTTGTAGAAAGATCTCTTGACAGAAATGCAATATAATATACATAACTATATTTTCAGTGGTGTATAAACACCTTACATAACGAACTGTATTTTGTTTTTATAACCTTAGAATGAGCCGTTTTTATCTAAATACACAGAGGGTCTTCTTACATGGAAGTTGCCGTTAGGTTTCTACAGTAGCGTAAACAGACAAACTGTTCTATAGATCGTGTTTCATCCCTACGTTGTCAAAAGGGGGTTGCACACCGGCCGCGCAGCGCAGCGTCGCGCCGAGTCACGTCTAGGACGACTCGGAGGTATCGTAAATCGGAAGAGCACATTAAATACCGCAAGCTTCGTCAGATAGCGTCTACTTCAAAATGCTAAATATACGTTAGCAGCCAATGTTAATCGTTAATGATTTGGGACAAATGTGATGTTATTTAATGTTAAACTATGTGAATGCCGCTCTGTGGCGCAACAGGGATTTGAGCAACTTCCTGAGTCGTAGCTGGGTGGCGCAGACAGGCGCAACCTGTCGGCGCCGGGTGTGCCTCATAAGTCTTGAAAAGTGAAGCCTCTGGCTCTTTGATCGCCCACTGGTGGCTGGCTGCAGTACAAGTCATAACCCCGCTCTCTCCATTCAAACAAATGGGACTCTGCTCTAAATAAAAAAATTATTTACACTTCCAATAAAAGTTTCCGAAAGATAGTTTTAGTCCTTTTAAGTAGTTGTTATCACATTGATATATGTTCAAGTGTTCATTTTTGTGATAACTTTCATTTTAGCTAGTTATTTGATGCTATAGAAACGGGGCGTGTCGTTAAGATTGGCGTGGTTTAATTGGATGCGCGAGCGTTTGGGCAGAAGTTTGATACCGCGGCTCCGCCTCTGGCTCCACGGACGATTCCTTCTGCGCATGCCCTGGCTCCAAACTGACGTTTTTACGTAACATGGCGGCGACCGTAGACGGACATTTTTGGCTTCAATTCATTACAATGGAGGGAGGCGACTTCGCGTCGTCCATCTTTTTTTACAGTCTATGGTCGGCGCCGGTGTGCGTATACTCATAGAAAGCAAAGTGTTCGAGTTTTTTGGAACGCCGCGGCGCTGAGCTGCGCATCCTGTGTGCGACCCCCTGATGGCACATCCCACAACTGATGGCACATCCAAATTTATTTTTTATCATTAATTTTATGCAGTTTATTCAGGTTTGACATATGATGTTGGCATTATTTAAGCATTGTTTAAGTTTCTCCTGATGACAATTTTCTAATTTTATTACTAAAAACACCTGCATTGTGTTAAGTGGATGGCAAGCCATGGAAAGACAGTTCAGAATAAATGGTTAAGTTGATTTTAGCTCTTTAGTGTTTGTTCACTTTTATTTGCTTATAGACAAAGATAAATTCCCACATATCTGCAATGCCTTTGATTATTTTATCAACTTCTCTGATGGCATACACACACACGCACACACACAAAGACACAGAGTGCCTAATCATATGTATATTCCACATTTTATCATAAGTGTTTTAATGCAGTGACTTGCACTGGTCTTGGTCTTGACTTGGTCTTGGCCTGTCTTGGTCTTGATTTGATCTCGACCCTTTAAAGTCTTGGTCTTGTCTTGGTCTCGGCCTGTCTTGGTCTTGGTCATGACTTGGTCTCGGTTTAGGTGGTCTTGACTATAACACTAGTGGCTACCATATGCGTTTTAAAATTGAGGGCTAAGCTGTTGATTGCAATTCGCAATTTCACCACTAGATCCCCCTAAAATGTACATACAGCACCTTTAAGCAGTGAAAAACATCCACATGCCATGAATCAAGAACACCATCTCTATGCTCCGTTGTTCCTGCGCTGAGCGTTTGTTTGTATCACGTTTTTATGATGATGTCACGGCAGTGGAGGCGGCGCTACTGTAACGATAAGTCTATAATCCCACCTGCTCTGAATCGGCACTAAACTCCAATGGAAATGCAAACCGAGCCAAAATAAAGCAAGCTGAGCCCTACCGTGTGGGACTGGACCGGGCCGTACTATCCAATGGAAAAGCGCCAGAAGTGAACAAAAGACATGACCATCACAGAAGCATATTACATGAGGCATGTTAATAAGGCAGGTATAGGACCCCCACATACCAGCAGCAGTAAACTAAGTCATAAATTAATCATAAAACACCAGGGGCTGTTTGAGGACAGCAGTTTTCCTATAAACAGATCCATGTGTAGGACCCATCTGGGAGTACACTCTGCAGGAAAATATAATGCTGACTCTGCACTGCTGTTTCACACCCTGATCCCACAGTGCCAGGTGAACAGTACTCTACTACAATTGGTGGTGGTTGAGGAGATTCCCCCATTCATATGTAAAGCGCTTTGAGCACTGGAAAAGCGCTATATAAATGTAACTAATTATTATTATTATTATTAAGACTCTATCCTCCTTCAGGTTAACACAGTAATGCTAACTGACCTGACCTGAACTAATACTTATGAGAAGAGACAACGTCTTAGCCACGTGCAAAGTCAGGCTGAGTCACGAAGCGATTGATAGGCTAAAAATAAATCTGAACGGAGACAAGTGTGATCCGATTTCAATCCCAGCTTTGCTATAAAAGTAAAACTATAGTGACAAAGGTTGATTCATCTAAAACTAGCTACAAAAAAAATATTTTTGTAAATCATTTATTTGATTATGGTCTTTAAAGGCAGTGCTGTTATTTCAGGATAATGTACTTTGATTTCCATCTTTATATCACTGGTGAGCTTCTAAAGTTTCCCTGTAGTTAATAATTTTAATAGAAACTTTTATAATATCTATGATTTAAACAACTGATCCATTTAACTGTGTTGATGTGATTGGTTACGTCTGTGATGTTGGAAATCAAGCCAATTGTAAACCGTGGGAATGAGACTGTCTCCAAGTCTATGGAGAAAATACACAGCAATGGCGTTGAATGATGAACCTGCACATGGTTTGTCTTAAAGCATATTAAAAACACCACATAGACACTTTAACAAAAATAAAAACCTTATTTCCCCAAAGGGGGACTTTAAAACAAATTCATTATACGTAAAAGTGCAACACAGTGTCAAGAGCCTGACTAAGTTGTACAGAATTTAAAATGAAGCTGTTTGCAGAGGAAATATGACACAATTGAAGATCAGCATCTAATTGGTAAGAATGTATTTTTTTCCAATGAGCTTTAAAGAATTGGAATGTCCTTGGAATCTGAGGAATGTGGAAGCGGCTAATTATCTAAGGTGCTCAACCACCCCACGCACAAAGAAGAGAGTATTACTATGTAATGCGTTATATTGTTGTTAGCCTTATTAACACAGTCCTGAAGTAAAATTGAGCTGCACCCAAAACCCAAATTTAGCTTAAAATCATGCAATTTTTACTAAATGAGATTTTACAAACCAATAACCTAGACTATAGTTGTTCTTGTAGTTTAATTGGGAGAACACTGCATTAGCAGTGCAAAGGTCATGGGTTCAATTCTCAGGGACCACACATATGTAAAAATGTACCATATATGTAATGCACATCAATTTAATGAAACTAAATGCATGCATACAAAGATGAATTGATTAAAAATGTCCCCATCTTTTAGAAGGTTAACATTCAGTTTTAAAGCAAAAGTTTATTCACTAGTCAATCTGTTTGACAATATGAGACACATGTCTGTTTAGCAGACCGTCTTTTAGCAGGGTCTGTTCACCTCAAAGGGAGGGATGGTGTGTGATTAATGGGCAGGCAGATTATTCATTGAAGTCTATCTTAAACTCCAGATCATCTACCACAAGCTTTACATTACCATATTTGTGATGGGAGGGGGTGGTGCCCTCACAGACGACCTGCTGTTGCAACACAGTCAGATAATGGATTTGTAATAATAACAGAGAAGAGATGCAAGTGTGTTCATCGAAATAGTGCAAAAGAAAATGTCACTGTGTGTGACAGCATGCATTTTCAGCTAAATGAATACAGCAGGCTAAGAGAAGCAATCCAGCACTAAATGGGGATTCAAAACACAAGCCTGCCAGCTTTCAGAATAGTCTGCAATAAGCTGCATGCATGCAGCATTAGGAAACAAACACAGGCGCCCTGCGAAGTGGCAGCTAAACATCACCTTCCTGTCCAAAACAAACATGCATTCCTCCAACCCCCGTCCTAGGTGCATAACAGCAAACACAGCATCCCCCTGCCTCATAACATGTCTACATGAAGCTAACAAATAAGAAAGAGAGAGAGATAACAGCTTCTATTACCGTCTGGTGGGCATCCGTTAACGCTCTCCGTGCTTGACTGTGAAATGCCGGTTTCAGATCTCCGCTGAGATCCGAGCAGGCCGTTCTTTCGCAGTGCCCGGTTGCTGGGGCTGCTCACTGGTGTTGACGTCCCGTCTCGCTTTGAGAAAATCCCACTGAAAAATCGAATGAGTTTACGTTCCTGGCCGCTAGAACGAAGGCCTGTCCCTCTGATAAAACCCTCTTTTTCAACTAAAGATTTCTCGGTCAGCTTGAACAGGTCGCTGTTGTCCAGTGTGCGGTTTTTGCCCTTGGCCCTATCCTTGCGCCCCAGTTCCGTCATTGAGTCAGTTTTGCTCAGGACCTCAGCTACATCCAAGGTGTTGCGCTTCTCAGCAGACTCGGACTCAAAAGCTGGATTTTGCAGAACCATGCCGGTCTGGTTCTGGTTTTGTTCTTCATCATTACCAATGCAGCCCGAGCTGCTGTGATGTTTCTCCTTGGAGAGAGCCCGTATACGAATCAACTCGCCACCAGTCCAGTGGCGAAAGCTAAAACTTCGGCGCAGCAGGCTTGGATGCCTCTTTGCTGGTGGGGTTTGAGGTGCCGGCTTGGGCGATTTCCCATTGCCTTTAGCCAGCAATGAGGAAATGCAGCTCTCTTTAGCTGTCCTGACACACTTCTCAAACTCTTGGGCTTCCTCTGAGGCCTGGGTCTCATCTGACCATATACAGACTGGTTCCTCTGTGCTTCTGGAGGTCTTGAGAATTTGTTTCACAATATGTATGTTTTCCCCATTAGCAGCAGTTGTGATTTCTGTACGTTTAACATCATTTTCAGCTATTTTCTGTGCATGCACATTATTTTTGTGCATCGGTGCCCCATTTTCACCGCCCTTCTGAACTTGTTCTGCCAAAATGCATGTTTCATTTAATTCCCTGCTTCTCTGTGAAGGCTGTGCCCTCTTTGATATTTTAAACCTTCCCAGCTCCAGATGTCCAGTGCTGAATGTCCTAAAATTCCTCATGTATGAGTGTGTGTTAAATTCGTCCGTTTCGTCCTCCACTTCCTTCAGTTCCCCCAGCGGGTAGGTCCGCTGAACCTCACAGGATCCCTCCCGCCGGTACGCGCTCACTTTCGGATTCTCGAGGCGCCGGTGCGCCGATACTCCACCGTCCTGCAGATTCTCCTTCTTCACTAATGTCAAAGAGATCCGGTAAACAGTTTTCCTTTGTGGCGTACCCCGCTCCATCCTTTCCGGATACCTACCATCAAGCAAGTACATTCTCTGGTAACCAAATCCAAATGAATTCACGTCTGAGTTTGTATCACCCACCGTGGGAAACAGCTGAGTACATAATAATAAAAAATAATAGCGCAAAATAATCTTCAAGTCATGTATTGTGTTTTCCTGACAAGTCAAGTAAATTCTCCTTTAGTTTTCTCTGTGTGGTTAGTGTCTGACTACATGCGCGTTCACAACATCCAGAAAAGCCTAGTAGATCCCGTCCAGTGCGAAACCTGTCACCGCGTACACGCTAAAACGTGCTTGACAAAAAAACTGCTTCAGTTTCAGGCTTCCCGCTGCGAGGCTTATCTGTCTGAAAGGAAAATGTTATTACAACACTGTCTTCCACATGCAGAAGAGTTTGGTCGCTCCTATTGTGCCCGTGCATCCCCGCCGCGCCTCCAGCTTGCTCCCTTGCGCCGGACCGAACTCGCTATTGTTTCCCGCCGCCGTGCGTTTAAACTCCTATTCAGATGAAACGCGCACGACCCGATGAGCGCGCTCCGAGAGAACAAGAGATCCGGGAAACGAGAGACAGACGGATAACAGCGAGGGCTACGGATCCATATCCGTCTCTCTCCTCTGTCTCTCAGCCCTGTGTGCTGGATATATACAAACAAATCATGCAGTTAGAGCCAAAGCGGAAGTAAAACCAGGAGCGGATTTCTCATGGATCGGTTGCGCACTACTGATGTTACAGGCGACTTGCATCATTTACAGAGATTTACAAAGAAGAACAGGATAATTTACTAGAATAAAACACATTCCAGTGTTGTACATTAATCAGCAGATTAAAAACTCATTTCGGTGCTGTTTTTGTAACTATTACGTATTCGTAATGCCTAAAAGCAAGATCAATCATGTTGTAGGCTACACGTGAAGTAAATACTATTTACCGTAAACTGTAACAAACGTAGATGGGTTAACCCGTGCTTTATATATCGAAATAAAATATAAAAACACGTGTATTTGGTTTCATGTGGCTGGGTAGCCTACGTTTGATGTCAACACACAGGGATCCGCTCCGGGACACAGCATTATCCAGCGGGCACGCGTGGGTGGGGTTTCTTTCTGTCTATCAAAAACCTTTAAACCCACCCGGGCTCACATGCGAAAGATGAGGCATACGGCAAACACATTAGTTTGTTTGCAAAGGTAATGCAGCTTGAAACCAATGTATATGCAGGATTAACATGAGATTAAAGTTGTATTGATGCTTTGGCACTAAATTAAAAATATTTACTTGACACATGTAGTTTCATTCCATTGGATTTGGCTCTAAACATTTTATTATTAAAACAGTCTCTGCTACTATAATTGCAAGTTCTTTTAAAGGGGACATATCATGAAATTTTAACTTTTATCATGTTTAAGCAATTGGTTCCTCAGTGCTTCTTTTAACCTAGAAAATGAAAAAGAACAAACCAGTTTGGTTTGCAAGCATGTGAAAAAATAGGTCATATAAATTTGGTTTCCCTTGTGATGTTAGAAGGGGATAATACCACCCCTTAATCTGCACTATACAACCACTGCACTATATGATTTAGTGAAGAGATCAGCTCATTTGCATTTAAAAGGACACACCCAAAAACTGCACATTTTTGCTCACACCTACAAAGTGCCAGTTTTAACATGCTGTATATCTATATGGTATTTTGAGTTAGAATTTCACATACGTACTCTGAGGACACCAAAAATGTATTTTACATCTTAAAAGTGTCTTGTGAAATGTCCCTTTTTAAAAAGTATATATACAATGTAAATAAATGCCACATGACAGGGGCACACAGGTCCAGACTGCATTACCAAGCAGTCAATGAATATGAATTGAGCAGCACTTTCATCTGCCCCCTGGCTACCTCTCCATCACCCCTTTCTCTCTCTGAGGAGGGAGGTGTGGGTGTTGAAGATTACCCCTTTAACCCTGCTTAAACCTGTGCATCTTCTATTTGCAAAAAACTCAAGCCTGGCATGTGGAATCATTACAGAGATTTAGGGGGATTAGAAGAAGCTCATTAGGTTCGGGTTTTGCACCATCATCTTTCCCTGCCCTTACCGATGGGAACACCAGCTGCCTGGTCCAGCCTCCATCTACTCCTAAACTGCCTTCATCTTCATCGCTCTTCTGTCCAAAGATGTAATTATAGTGTGCTAAATAAATGATATAATAAAGTACATAAAGATAAAAATCCTAACTGTTTTGTGAAAACTTTATTATGTATTAAAAGAATTCAATCTGATGATTAAAATAAACTGAAAATATTCAATGCACCGAGATAATCCAGCTTGCAGTAAGCAAATATGGAATCTTTCCTCTATTGTCTGCAGACAACTAAAACAAGTTCCCTTTCCCTTAAATCAGCAATACTTCCTTAGTAACAACTAAAAACGGAAAAACAGAATTAAACATTGGATGTTGTGTCCATCAAAATGACCTATATTTGCTACAAAGTGACAGCACATTTCTCTAAAAGGTTTGAATGGCTTTTCTATTCCCTCAAAACAAACGTATCAAGCTCTTCCATAATTTCTATGAGTTTCCAAAAGTATTTTGGAGGGGTTGGGGTTACATTTGCTTTTTGTATGCTACTTCCGCATACCAAATATGCCCTATACTATGACCAATGCTGTATCAAATCAGTACAGGCAAATTATACACCCCAGTACATGCGTAGTACCAACTTCAAACAAACAACAGCTAAAAGGCTGTCACAAAGAGACAAAAGCTTAGAGCTTCAGTGTCCACTACACAATCACATGCACTTTACACGTTCTTGCCTCAATGTAGCAGCATGACTTCATAACTCCTGAATACTTAAACAAGATGAAAAAAATATAATGCAGGCACACATGTAACATATGAAATATATAACAGTGGGCTCACAGAGGTAATGATGAGAGCAATAAGCATGTTTCTGTATCCATTAATCTTTATGCAAGCGGTTGAATTAAAAATAATCTAGTGTTAGAGTTATTTCAAACAGCATGTGGCACAGCTGGGTGACGCAGAAGCCTGACTGATTGCAAAAAAATTGTACAGTGTAAGATATCTGACTGCATGAAATAAAAGCAGTACTGTTATATCTACAGTTCCAAACAGACTTCAAAATATACAGTGTATGTTCGACAGTCAAGTTGTTTAAAAGAACAGTTTACCCATAATAAGTCATAAGGAAAACTGTCTCATCAATAGCTCACCCACGTCGTTCCAAACGAAATTTGAAAACATAGGCTACTTACAGGCAGTGAAAAGCGGGCAGAATTATGATAATGTGCATAGACTCCGCTTCGACTCATTAAGGAAGTCCTACAATCCATGTATTCATTTCATTGTAGTCCAAGATAAGAGATTTCATTTGGAGACGATAACTCGCGTCATGATAAGACTTTGTGATTGTAACTTTGCATATCGTTAACATGTACTAACACACATAAAATCATGAAAAGGAAAATAGGAGCTTTATAAACGCAAGATTCAGATATCACACAGGAGGCTCTTGCCTGTGAACCAGAAATATTACTCCAAGCTAATTGTATACAAATTTCAAGCTCTTGCAGTTCAATTTACAGCCCTGCAACAAAGACATTGATATCCATTTCAGAGCACATGTTGTTTAAATTATTCTGGATAATTTTTCTCAGCCCTCGTTATTCATGGCCAAGAAAGACAATGAAATCTGATAAAGCAGCCCAGACCGTGAAAGCTGTTTAATGAAATGATATTTCAAGAGCTCCGATCCTGAGGATATACATCAATAGACCACCTGTCTTCTAAGCAAGCCAAAAGTATGTGTAAGTGCTTTAAACTACAAATGTTTAATCTTTTTCAAGAGAAGGAGCCAAGAAATCATTAAGTATTGTATAGTAATAACTTACTTATGCAGATTCTGAGAGTCAAATGCATGATTAACCTCGATTATGAATTCATACGTAATATTCAAAATATATAAGATATCCGTAAAACATCATTCATTCTTTTGCATATTTCGACGCCAGTGGGCAGTTTACCAAGGTGCCCTATAACACAGTTAACCAGCAAGCAAGTTTACTGCAATGATAGTGAAACCTCAGCGCTAAGCATAGATGCCCAAGGCCATTGTAACCTTCTCTTACCAACTCAGCCCTGAGAGAGAGAAAGAAGATCCAAACAGCAGGATAAGACCCTGGTTACACTTGGTAAGCATAAGGAGTCATTTGGAGTGATACGATTATGAGTGGATAGCAATCAAAACAGGTGTAAACAGGGTCCTGTATACTGCATATGCTATTGTATATGCCTCTGTTGTTAACTCTTTCCCTGTCATTGCACAGTTAACTTGTCAATTAAGAGAAAACACTTCCCTGCCAATGAAAGTTTTTCCAGCAATCGTATTTCCGCTATTATCCACCAGGTGATGCTCTTATCCAACTTATAAAACCCAGAAGTATTACCTTAGTGCAAACAGTTCAACCTCTGTGTATGTTTGATGATCGCACTAGATCTGATCTCTATCAAAAGTCCATCACAAAATGCATTTATCTCAGCTTTTTGCTCAAAATTTGGCATTTTTGAAGAAACCTACTAGCCTGGTTAGCCAGACCCACATCAAGATGTAAGGTCTGGCAACTCTTCACACAAACGGCTCAATGCAAGGGGCGGGATATAAGGTTGTCCCTCAAAATGCCTCTGCACGCAATAGGATAGCGCTATGACCAATCAGAGGTATATCAAACTTTTACCGTAACCAGTCGGCAAAACTCCAAACACATCTTTCTTGCTTAAAAAGGACTTCAGTAGGGTTATTTGCTCTTCTCTCAAAGAAAAACATAAGTCTAAGTCCTCCAGAGTCGCGGCCAAAGCCGCTTCAAAAGAAAGCTGTTCGCCAGCAGCAGCAGCCATTCTTTGTTTTCAAGTAGGAACCGTCGCAGCTCTGTCGTCATCATGTTAAGCCCGCCCCACAGACGCTACACACGATGTGATTGGCCTGACCAAATTTTGGTTTTTTGAGCTGTTAAGTGTATTGTGAGTGCCTAGACTAAACCCTGGCAGCAAATATATTTTGCGGCCGCTAGGGTGCGTCTAGATTTCTAGGCTAGAAACCTACCCATATTGGAGAGTTCTTTTTGAATACACATTGTATGTGTATATATTTAAAGAAAAACAGTTTCTGAAAGGCATTAGATTTGTGTGAAAATTATAAAAAAGGCTGGCGCTGGCTGGAAACTTAAAAAAAAAAAAAAAAAACCTGGCGGGGAAAGAGTAAAAGAGCATGGTGTAAAACTTCTTATAATCCAAAGAGGAAAGAAATGCAAACAGGTTTATACTAACATGAGTTTGAAATAATGATTACGTAATCACCCAGGGTCAATAATATTAAAACAGGAACCAGAATTTCTATATAAAAGAAAGAGATATCAAACAAAGTGTAAAGAGAAAGACAGAGATACAAGGGAGGGAAGGAACAGTGTAAGATGAACATGACTTTACCAGGTATTCTGTGGCCCATTTGCTTCAACCGGTATGCTTGGAAAGACCCTCGGGAGAGAGACTTTCATCTGAGATAAAAGGCTTAGGGAAAAAATCCCTGTTTAGTGCTCCGCACCAGCAGCAGAGCGTCGACAGACCCTGTGACTGGCAGGTTTCATCACCTCTGCACTATGTAAGGTCGCTGATACAGACCACAGAGTTTCACAGGTGCAGCCTGCCCAGATTCCCTGCTTCACTTTATTAAGTAAAGCTTAGAGAGAAGAGTGTCACAGCTCTTGAGAGGAATGTGTGAGAGAACAAGACCCTACTCCTTGTCTTGTTCACAGTTTTACACAACATCAAAAAACTGCAAGTCAATGTTCAACAGACTGGCCGATAGAGACAGAAAAAAGGAAAAGAAAGTCATATCTGTGACAGAAAAAAAACTGAATTTAAAGCAGATGTTGTCAACCTTTTTCGGTTCAAGTAAGTTGTATGTTAAAGTCCCCATAAAATCAATATTAACTTTTTTTTGCATTTACTAATGTGAACTAGGGGTGTTAACAAATAATCAATCTTCGATTAACTGTCAATAAGAATTTATCGATAAAATGTAATGATTGTCGAATAAGAAAGATAATGCATGTGTGTGCGGCGCGTGCACAAAACACATACAACCGGAGAAAAAAATTGAAGCAAGCGGCTAGTCATGATCACAACGATGCTCAATGACAAACACCAGGGCTTTTTAAAGGAAAAGTTCGGTATTTTACACTTAAAGCCCTGTTTTCAGATTGTTTATGATGAAATAGAACGGTTTTGACTGATATTTGGACATATGATGCTGGCCCGACAATTTTCGGGTGTTTGTTGTATCAGCCCCCACCTCTACAATGGGTGCATAGGTGCACTGAACAATCCTTCATAAAATGCATTAAACTTTTGTTTACAAAGACCAAAATACCGAAAAGTACAAAATACTTTTGTAAAATACCGAACTTGTCCTTCGTCATGCGAGACGGGGCTGGCTGCCAACGCAATGAAATGGCATCCGCAGTGAATCTGAGAGAGTCCGATACACAAAATGCAAATACGGTTAGGATACTGAAACCAAAGACCCTCTTTCAGGGAAGCCTGCAAGCTTAGCATAGCAACGCTGCTAACGCTGCTTTAGGGAAGGAGACCAGAAGCAGTTTTAATGAGCTGATAAAAATGCAATCTTAAATTCTGGCAAGAAACTGTAATATCACCGATCATTATTGACTGGCTGAGGTGCTGCACGCTAGCAGTTGACTGTTGCAGATTTTCTAATGGAAGGTTTCCGTCTTCATAATATAAGCATCTTCGCTGAAAGTATGCCACAGGTCTAAGATGGGGTGAAGACAGGAAAAGTGCCCTTCGTGTGCTTCTTGGATATAATTACAACAAACGGTGTATCAACAACTTGGAAAGCGAGGTGAACAACTAGAAAAATAACACTTGATGATAATGAAACTTTTCAATTTTGAAATGGATGCATGGACTTTCATGGGACTGTTAACAGAGTGCCCATGTGAGGCCCATGTCTATTAGTCATTATATTTCATTACGAGATAAGATTTTATCAAAACACCAACTACATTGACTATTTTTACAATCCCACAAGCATGTTGTTTAGACAAAATAAAATATTTTAATTTGCATGAGGAAGCTGGCGTTTTTACGCACACTTTTATGTCATTTTACGACTGCCACTCAGTGCATATAGCCATTTACTGTACCTTTATCAACAAAGTATTATTTTACAATGAAGGCACAATGTTATGCAATTAAAAGCAACACATGGTGCGCAATGTGCGTATATTACACCATAACAAAACTCAAGCGCACTGAAGATAAACAGTCAGTGATGAAATAAGAATAATAAATAATAATTTATATTTAATCATTGAGAAAATACTTCAAGTTAAGTATGTGCACTCAATCTGCACAGTAGTTTTTTTTTACAAACATACCTTATACGAAACATTGGTTTTAAATGAATTATATTTTAGGATATATGTCAGCGCAAGTCACTGTACTTCAAAGTAGAGGCTGTAGAATAAACAAAACTCTTTAAAGTCCCTGTGAACCGGAAGTTGCGACCGACTTTACTTCCCGGTTGTGACGTATTTCCAAGTGAAGCAGAATATCACATAAGGAATATTGTGGACATGGCTTGTGTTTTTCACTGTGGGAGGGAGCAGATGCTCCCTGAAAATGATCATCATCTGAGAATGATTCGCCACAAGAGGGCGGAAGTTCATTTGAAGATTTTTATTAAAGTTTATGACGGGAAAATAATGCCTTATAAATAGTTTAGAATAAACACTGCAATGTAACATAAAACAAAATAAGAATTTAGGCTATTTTTACAAAAGGGAAAGAGCCATTTAATATGTCCCACCCTAACTTCCTATTTTAGTGGATATTACGTCAATACATTAAACAAAGCTGCACAATTCTTGACACTTCAGATCTTTAAAAAGTGTTGTATATTAAAACTGGCTTACAATTGCTTGCATACAATATCATATTAAAGGAATATTCCATTTTCTTACAAGAAAAATCCAGATAATTTACTCACCACAATGTCATCCAAAATGTTGATATCTTTCTTTGTTCAGTCGAGAAGAAATTATGTTTTTGAGGAAAACATTGCAGGATTTTTCTCATTTTAATGGACTTTAACTCTTTCACCGCCAGCGTTTTTTAAAAAAGTTGCCAGCCAGCGCCAGCGTTTTTCATGATTTTCACCAAAGTTTAATGCCTTCCAGAAAATGTTCTTCTTTAAATATATAAACATACAATATACCAAATGAAAGAACAGACCCTCTGCTTTCAAACAAAAAAAAACCGTTTCATCCTACCTTTAGTGGTTCTTTTGCAATCAGCTTTTGAATATGGGTAGGTTTTTGCAAAAACACCATATTTTGAGCAAAAGGCAGAGATAATTCCATTTTTATGACGGACTTTTCATAGAGATCCCATTCAGAGCGATCTTTAAAACAGACACAGACATGCAGCCGCTTGCCATAGGGCAATACTTCCGGTTTTAAAAAGTTGCGTAAGGGCGCCACCTGGTGGAAAATAGCGGTATTGCGGAAAGACGGAAAATCTCGTCATTGGCGGGGAAGCGTTTTCTCTAATTGACGAGATATCTCGTCAATGGCGGGGAAAGAGTTAATAGACACCAACAATTAATACTTAACTCAACACTTAACAGTTTTTTCAGCAGAGTTTCAAAAGACTATAAATGATCCCAAACGAGGCATAAGGGTCTTATCTAGCAAAACGATTGTCATTTTTGACAATAAAATAACAAATATACACTTTCAAAGCACAACTTCTCGTCTAAATCCGGTCCAGCGCGACCTAACGTAAACGCGTAGTGACGTAGGGAGGTCACATGTTACATATATAAAACGCACATTTGCGGACCATTGTAAACAATAAACTGACACAAAGACATTAATTAGTATCAGTTGACATACAACAACGTAGGAACGGTCCTCGTTCTCAACACTTGTAAACACTGGGGCGGAGTTTCTCGTTCGTCCTCTGTGACCTCTTGACGTCATGACGTATTGCGTGGGGTCACGTTGGCGCATCACGACCGGATTTAAACGAGAAGTTGTGCTTTAAAAGTGTATATTTGTTATTTTTATTGTCAAAAAAGACAATCGTTTTGCCAGATAAGACCCTTATGCCTCATTTGGGATAATTTACAGTCCTTTGAAACTCCGTTGAAAAAAACTGTTAAGTGTTGAGTTAAGTATTAAATTTTGGGCTCTATTAAAGTCCATTAAAATGATCAAAAAACATAATTTCTTCTCGACTGAACAAAGAAAGACATCAACATTTTGGATGACATGGTGGTGAGTAAATTATCTGGATTTTTCTTTTAAGAAAATGGAATATTCCTTTAAGATACACTGCAAAGCTATTAAAAGACCATTTTGATGTTCTTGTGTAATTAATGGTCAAAAAGTGAATTAAACACTCATTGAAACAGTATTTAGCAAAGGCAAATAGTAATTGACACCGCATGGTAATATAAAAGAAGGCTCTTATGTTTTTTCTGCACTAAACACAAACTCTCACTCGCAGCCCTTCTGCTATGCAACGGCGCGCAAACACTCCACATTGCATTAAATATGAATCGCAGCCCTGCCATGAAGAAGAGAATGGCTTTGCCTTTCTGTGACATTTTACACACGTTAACTAAATAACCATTGTACACACAGTACTTGTTCAGACATTTAAAGACAGTTGGAGAGCCCACATCAGGTCTGTGATGGTGCTGATTTGAGGATTATGGGATAAAGCGTTTCAAACAGTGAATAAGGTGCAAATAGCAGCATCTCTCTCTCTCTCTCTCTCTCTCTCTCTCTCTCTTGATGAGAGGTTGAGAGACCGGAGCACCATGCTGTCTTTCATCCACTCCCCTCATGATCCAGCAGAAAATGGGTCAGTTAGCAGAGAGTACAGACCCCTGCTGGAACACGCATACATACACACTCTGGCATATGCGCATGAGTGCAGATCCATACACAATTCACACAAAGGCACTGTCATAGAAATAGATAGAAGGGACTAACATTTGTGTGATGCCTTGGTAAAGCTATAAATAGTCATGATAACAACTGATCAGTAGATAAAAGTGAACCTGAGGAAGCAGATAACACTACAGTATGTAAAAGAAGAGCAGATATAGAGCAGCATATTATACTAAACACAGGAAAGCGGCAAGTGTTAATGAATGTACAGGAACATAAGGTAGTACTTATTGTAAGCATATGCACATACGTAAACACATATAATATTTAGTAAATGAACACACACACACACACACACACACACACGCACACACACACACACACACACACACACACACACACACACACAGGGTCTGTTTACACCTGGTATTAAAATGCATTTTCGTCGGTCTGATCAGAAGTGAACAACGCTAAAGACTTTTCCACTTTCGACCACATTCTAAGGTAGTCGAAAACACTTTCGACCATATTGCTTTTGAATTGTAAACACCCCTTTATCTAATGTGATGTACCGGAGCACAATGTTTTACATCTTTTCTGACTTCTAGCGCAAACACACAGTGTACAGCACTATCTTTAGGCTTTCATTGATAAAACCAAAGCGTCTGATCTCTGCGTCTTTCATTAGTTTCATTTTGCGAGCGTGTGAAAGTTGCGCAAGCTTATTTCATCAATTGCGCTGAAATATCAAAGAAAGCTCTTACATATACTTATTACACGGCTCTCTGGAATGCTTGATTCTGATTGGTCAGTTGAGACATTTGCAGGTTCGTTCTTTTCAAATAATAACCGCTCCAAAGTAATAACGCATAGCCGGTACTACTTGTACGATTAAATTCGCTCCGCGCCAAGATTACTGTTTGGCGCCATCTTGTGACAAACACTGGACAACCACAATTGAGAATGGAATATTTTGACATTAATTTTAACATGTACGGAAAAAACAAAACATTTAAACAGTGGATAGAAGAACGAACAACGACAAGACACAGAGAGCTTACTGAGACTGAACTTGACAAAATAGAGCATGACAGCTACGAAGCCAAAACACAAAAAAATACAGGATGGGCATTAAAACTTCTCAAAGACTGGCTAAAACAGAAAAAAATGGAGACAGACAAGTATGAAGCAGAGGATCTTAATAAGGTATTACGATCATTTTATGCCTCTGTGCAAAGTTTAGCGGAAGGATAAAAATGTTATTTTAAAACAAATATGCCAATAAAATGTTTCAAATTCATATTCATGTCCAGTTTTTTTTCTTATGTGGCAAGTAGCCGTGTAATAAGCGGGATAATGTAGAGGCAGTCGGTGGTTATCAGGTAAATAAGCCCCTTCAGTGTGATACAAGACCCTCCCCTTCGCGTCGGGTCCTGATCACACTGTCGGGGCTTATTTCCCGATAACTACCGGCTGCCTCTACATTATCCCTTACATGTACAAAACACTGTGTAGTATGTTTACTAACACCACAAGCAGCGGACTCTGAAATATATTAGTTTGCGTCAATTTAAACCCGTCATTTCTCCACCTCATGTTTAAACGAAAACATAGGGGCTTGCGCCCACAGTCTCCACAAACCATCCCCTCAAAGTAATCAGGAAAGAAGTGGTCGAAAGTGGAAAAAGAGACAGATTGAAATAAGTGCACCTGTGATCTGATCGACAAAAACACATCTTTTTACTAGGTGTAAATAGCCTCATACACACACACACATAAAAATAAATGTATATGTGACTCATTTATACACAAAAACATCAGGTAATACTACAACATATAAGGAACAGCAGGTAATACAAACTATCATTATTATACAGTATGATATTATTTATTATTTATTAAATTTTTGAGTTTTATTTCTCAAAAGTTTGAATATGTACACAAAAAACATATCTTACCTGTGGAGGTCCATGATAGGGCAATCAAGAAGCCATGAAAGAAAGAGAGAAACATTCATTAGTGGAGAGTATGCAAAAAACATCAAATGTCAACTAAAGGTCAAAAAAGAGATTAATACAGTGATCTGTTTAACATCTTGGGCATCGTAAGGACCTATAAGGTTCAAACTAACATTTAAACCATGTTACACATGCATTAATTATTCATTTTGACCATGTAGTTTCAGTGTGCCATTTAGCACCAGCATTACATATTCATGAGCAGATGGAGGGAGGGGACAAGTTCAGAGGCTAAGTTCAAAGGCACACACACGCAGCCACTTCCGCCCTTTCCCCATAAGCAAGAAAGCAAACATCACTGCACAAACCGAGTGTGTTTCTCTCAGAACGTATAGCACATTTCAACTCTGTTTCTGTCATGAAATCAGAACCGCACAGGCACAGCTATAGTGCCAACCAATTCAGGGCACAAGCAGCACTGCATTTCCTGTTAGAAGATGCAGCAGATGATCCTGGAGCCTCCTGGGCATCCCTGCAGTGCTTCTGCCTTCATCCAGCCTTAATCAGCCATCACAGATCACGCCATATGCTCATGCACTTTTTCAGCCGCCTTCTTGCCAAAATAATGACTCCGCTATCAGGGTCAGGAAATCAGCAACAAGCAAGCTTAAGACGTAAAGATTAAATCACAAACGCCATTGTCTTATCTGCCACACAAAGCTTGGCTACTGACAGATCTGTTCTTTTCATGAAAAATATGTTAGTATGAACCACGCCTGGATAACTACTTTCACAGGACAATAAAAGACGCATTATAGAGGCGCAGAAACCTGGAAGAAGTTGCCAAAGCAAAAAGCGTAACCTCAAGTTTTCATCAGTTCAGATAAAGTTTTTGTTAACATAATTTATGTGTGTGAACAGTGTATAATAATAATGTATATTAAAAAAGTGCACACATGCATGTATAATTTTAAGGAAAAATATATTTATATATTAAGTATTTATATATAATATTAATTATACATAAATATACAAATGTAAACATTTCTTAAATATATACTTGCATGTGTGTGCATTTAAAAACAAAATTATACACAGTTCACACACATATATAATGTAAACAAAAACTTTTATTCTGCTATAGATTAATCACAATTAATGGTTATGCATCCCTATTTTACTCTTTTGTTACCACTGTCCTGCAATCAGAAGAAAACATCATACAATACTGAAGGAGGTGAAGAGGTAAATTAGAACTACTACTAAAGCAAAAAACTCAATTAAGACTATCAAATTTACAAGCTGCAACAGTCATATAAAATGTATTTAACACACAATAAATCACTCTTGCTGCATTGAAACAATATAAGAGCAGAGTAATGATATACAAATAGCATCCTGGTCCAGGAATTAAGAGAAAATGGTGCTGATGAGGTGATGCAGAAGCGGGATTTTATCTCTTAACATGATCTCACTCTAAAGAGGATTAGCCCAGATGTGGGACACACAACTGATCTGACAGAGCATTAGATAGATTCAAACAAGCTAACCTGAGCTACAGCCCACAAATCTGCCAAAACTAAAAATTACTAACTAAATCAGGATATGATGCTGAGGTAAAGAACAACTATTTCATTCTAATGGATTGATTGAAGAAGCGCAGCACCGCGTTGTGGCTAGGACAACTCGGAGGTATCATATACCGGAAGCGCACATTAAAAAGTGCAAGTTTGGTCAGATAACGTCTACTTCAAAATGCAAAATATACATTAGCAGCCAATGTTAATCACTAACAATTTGCGACAAATATGATGTTATTTAATGTTAAACTATGTGAGCGGCGCTCTGTGGCGCAACAGGGAATTGAGCAGTGTCCAGAGTCATAGCAGACAGCTAATGACAGCCGCCACCGGTGTGCGTACAGTCATAGAAAATGATGTGTTCTGTTTTTAGATTCATGGTGCAATGCGACGCTGTGCGAGAACCCGGGTTTTCGCAGGCAGGTGTTTCAGACATATGTTTCATTTCAGACATTAAATATTTCTAAACTTTGATGTGTTAACAGTGAGCATATTACATGTGTTCAAGTTTCACGTGTAAAAAAATGCTGTATTTTTCACACAATTTACTTATCTGCATACCACTGTTTTTACTGTCCTAAAAATGGGCTGATGTTTTCCTTGTATGAAGTCCCTCCTTCAGAAATACGTAATGAGTTCTGATTGTGTAGTTTGTTTAGTGTGTTGTGATTTGACAGCAGCTAAGCTTAGCAGAGCCGTTTGAACCAAAGCTGGCGAGTGACGTATTCATGTGGGAGGAGTTTAGTCAAAAACTCTTATATTGACGTCATTCAACCGGGAGGTAGAGGGCTGTAGTCCAAACCGGCCATTAGCTGTAGGCTTTGAAAGGGGAATTCTGTTTAAGAAAATATATCGCCTGGCAGTGAACTTTGAGCTTTATCATTTTGCAGGTATTATTTATGCTATTACAGCAACATTACACACTAAATAAAGTTTGAACAATTGGATCAGGAAGAACGTGACCTTTAAAATAAACAGTGTCCCAAAATGGAGAGTTTTTATCACAATATGCAAAGGTTTGCTTTTTAATTTTATATTTTAGGTCATCTATAACTTATTTTCTATATTATTTTGATCAATTTGAATATTAACTTTTTAAATTTGCAACAACTTTATCAGACATTGTCAAAGATTACATTTACGTTTAGGCATTTTGCTAATGCTTTTATTAAGAAACCTACACTACATGGCATCCAAACAAACGCCTTCATTGCATCTCTGTTTAGAATATAATCATTTATTATATAATTGAATAGTTGATAATTATTTTCCCACTTTCTGTTATTTCGATTTTCATATAAAACAGCTTTGAAACAATGTTACATTGTAAAAAGTGCCATACACGGTCAGAAAAAAAGGTACAAAGTTGTTCCTTTTTCTGTCGCTGGGGTGGTACCCTAAAACACATTGAAATGTTGTACCTTATGGGGAACAATATTATACTCTAAGGACCAATTGTGTACCTTAAGGAACAGTTTTGTACCAGTTAAATTTTAGGGGTACAAAACAGTTAACTGTACCTTTAAAGGTACAAAATAGATCCTTAAGGAACAGTAATGTACCCCAAAAGGTACAACATTGTATTATGTTTATATACCTGTACTGTAAAGGTACAAAACGGTACCTTGGGGTACCACCCCAGCAACAAAAAAGATACAGTTTTGTACCTTTTTTTCTGACAGTGTATAAATAAATAATACAGTTTGATTGATTTATTTATTGATTGATTGATTTTTTGCATTTGCCATAAAAGAACATATTATCACTTTGTGTTTATAAACTTAACATGAAATTAACATCACTATTAACACTAGCTGCACGAACTGTGAGAAAGGCCATTGTAAACAAAGTTCCTCAGTCCAGCTCACTGTGTCTCGCTCAATGTGATGTTGCCATCTAGCTGTCATTATGCAACACAGCTCAGTCTCACAGATGTAACGGACATTACAAACGACCAAGCCTTAATTCATCTCCTTTAAATCTGTCTGGACACCAGCTGTCTGAATGTCAACAGATAGATGGCACACGTGACCATTCAAACAATAACATTTCAAATTCAGCCTTATAAACCAAAATGAAAAATTGCAGTTTGACTGACTTTGTGAGCTCTGCTCCAATGCTGCTTAACATGCGCTCCAAGTGAGTTCAAGTCTCCGTTACACACTTTTCCCTCAAAGAGGAAAGAAAACTATATTAACCTAAACCATATAGGATAGGATAGAATCTGCAATTCTGTTTGTACATCGTTCAGCAATGTTTGGCTATGTATTAACGGCTAAATTGTAGGATTTAAATGCGCCCGATAACCGGAATAGAGGGAGTAAACAGTGTAAGAGAGTAAGTGTTCAGAAGAACAGGACGTTAAGTTGGCCGAACTCCACCAGATTCCTTTGCAACACAGGAAACCTTTCAAGATTTCAGCAATGCTTGCTGGCAGCTAATGTTTTATTATGCATATATATAGATATACACATATACACAGAAAAAGACATGCTTATGACAGATGTGCACATAGACCAACAATTAAAATAAACAAAACGTTTAAAGCTTACAAAACTATGCATCTGGTTTCCAAGTGAGTTACATTTTATGAACAACACAGAGGAAAAACCACAGTGTTAGTTGTTTTATGTTGTTTACAGCATATAAGGCAAAATTAGTCCTTTCTGCATTCTTTTAAGGAAAAGGCAAATAAAACAATGATCCACTGTGTTAATCCCCTCCACATTAACAGTCACCAAAGCCAGACACCCACATGCTGCATCGCAATTCGCCTACTTATACTATGCCCTAAAAGTACTTAGAGTATATGGGTGATTCTCACGAAACCATTGAAACACCACGGCACTAATGATTTTAGCTATAAAATGTGTAATATAGTAATATTAAAAAGCATCAGAATTAACACAATACTGTGTTCTACCTTGCACAATGTGTGATTTCAACATAAGAATTTATAATTTGTCAATTTTATCTCATTTTCTGCTGAAATTCTCATTACCGCAATGTGTCCGGCTGTGTTTGAACATGCGTTATATTGTAATTTTATCAAATTAACACAAAAATATTTAGAAAAAAAATAAATGGATGTTTTGCTAGACTACTTTAGATGACAGAAAAAGTATTTACTGAATATTCATGTATAATAATAATGAAGAAAAATTAGGAAAATGATGTGTCCATGCCTGATGTTCTCATCCTCCGCAACACTTTTTGAGAACAGTTTAAGCACACATACAGAATTTTAATTAAGTTTGATTTTGAGTGACCAAGCACATGGACCAGTTACTTCAAGATGGCTACCAGGTAAGATCATTTTTTTAAAGTTAATTTGAAATATTGTCTTGTCAGAATGCTTACACGACATTTTGATTATCATTACCGCAACAGATGCTTATTAAATGTTAATTTAATTAATAGAAGCATAATACTTTGATTTTAAATGCATGTGCAGAATCTCCAAATTATGTTCTTTCAGGTTTGTCATGTCATTTTGAAAATATGTCAGTGGTAAAATATGCGGTAATGAGATTTTTTAGGACACATTTTTTAAATTATGTTACAAAAAGTGTTAAATGATAAGTAAAAGTGTTTAAATTAATGTTCCCATTTACAGACTTTGTTTTTCAATGTCTGGTGGGAAAAAAGTAAATTCAAGCAATTTTTACATTTTCATGCTTGACATTTTTAAAACAAAGTTTTCGTGAGAATCACCCATATGTTATTAGAAAGTATATACATTCAAGTGCGTATCAAAACAGTATACAAGTTCTGGGAAACTTATGTGTAACAGAAGTGATCGTGGTCGCATTGAGATTGTTAACAATCACACACATCAAAATACAACTCTAAAGAAATTCAGCTTTTCTTTCATAATGATATATAATTTAATTTATAGTTTAAAGCATCACTTTTACAAATGATAATTCAATGTAGCAACACAAAAGTCCTCCCTCTCGCAGCCGTTAAAGAGGGCATGGAAATGCACTTTCAATTTTCACTGGAAAAGGTGGACCCACTCATTCTAATTTCAAATACTATTTAGGATGGATAGTGAGCAAATACGGATGAGGCATAATTCTCATTTCAGTCCTTTTTACTAGATCACATACATTCTGTATCGCAACGTAATTCCACCACGATCTTCTACACAAATGCAATAAACTCCAGCATGAGATTGAAGACAGAACCTGACTCATAGTAGTGTGCTTGTTAAATAAGACATCTGCAGGAAGTACAAGAGCAGCTGTAAGGAAACGGTGGGAAAACGCAAAGGAAGAATTAAAGAGTGTTAGATATTGCACCTGTCAGTGAGAGAGAATATAATACAGCTGAGGAGCACTCACTAAAAGAACAGCATCCTACAAAAGCATGCACATGCATACATACTCCTGCCCTAGAGATATCATTAGAGCACTAAGACAGCCATTAATTATTCACTGTGTGTGTGCACATGTGCATTCGTCTTAAAAGTACTTATACAAGCATAGGTTTATTTATTACTCAACTTATGTTCTGCCCAATATTTACCCAGAATTGGGTTAAAATGACATGTTAAAAAATTCTGACATGTTTACGTACAAAAGAACTAAGAGATTTCTACAATCCCCAAAAAGGTTTTTTTTTTTGATTGGGTCTTTACATGCTTTAAGTATTTCCTACAAAAAAAAACATTTATGAGAATCAGAGCTTAAAAGTCACGTTCTTCCTGATCCATCATTGAGATGTGTGCCACTGCCACCATCTTTATCTGTAATTATTAATTTTTGTTAATCTCTTATTATTTGAGCATGCTCAAACTATACATTATAAGCATACAAAACAATCATAGAAAATAATACACTACAGATAACACAGTACTAGATTTCACCTCAAAACAACCACACACACTGTGCGTTTCATAAAAAGCATTGTGTATGCAAAGCCTCAAGTACACGAAACATGTAACCTTTCAAATAAAAAGCATATTTAATGTAAAGAGTCTCATCCTTAACAAAAAGATTAATAATTATTTTATATCATCTTGTGTGACTGTAAATAAACAGCAAAGAGACAATGCAACCGAAAGACATCCTTGTAATCCGGCTTGCCATAAATAGAAAGATCAATATTTCTTCTTAAAAATATATCCAAACACTAAAAACTATTATGATTTTTAGATACTTAAAGCAACACTATGTAGTTTCCATGTAAAACTGACTTACAGCTCCCCAATGTGGTTGAAAAGCGCAACAGTGCCTGGTATCAGACACTCTTCTGCAGGCAGTGGGAGGGGCGGGGCTGTGTTTCCTACCCTCCACCGCCACTTTCAGAGTGTGCTTGTAGCAGCTAGGAGGCTGCTCAGGTTGCAGCAACAGTACAATTTGTCTAGTTAAAAGTTGTTCTATCACTGAAATAATTTTAGAGACATTATTTAAAGGTAAAAAAACTACATAGTGTTGCTTTAACTTTATGTTTGTTGTTTTTTTAAATAATTTAAAGGCCCCCTGGTTAAGGAAAACTGGTTAAGACCTAAGTTTTCTGAACCTAAGTGCAGTCCACTGCTGCCACATAGTGGTGTGAATGCACTACTACACCAGGGAACAGAGGCTGCTTTTGTGGCATATTTTGAAGGACACATCTCTCATTTGCATTCATACTAACAGAGTGTTCTTACAAGGCTATAAATAAAAAACATTTGAGGACACAGAGGCATGACAGGGTGTTTATTTCGTATTACAAGACATTCTGGAATGAAAGAAGCTGCAGTAATAAAGACTTATTAAAAGGATGAGGATCATAAACACTATAACTGTACTTAACATGCAGGATGAAATTGAACATTTAACCCATTAAACCCGTAATAATCGCTATGAGTCATAATCTAGATAATTTATTGCCAAATAAACAAGGATATGACAAACATCAGCCAGCAGAGGGCAGGGTAGAGACCTTATATTAATAGGTCTTTAACAGGCACTTTTCTTTTAAATCAAGATTTGAGAGGTGGATTCAAACGAAGGTAATCTCTTTAATGCATACTTTTTAATATGTTAAAACTTTATTGGCAAAAAAAAAACAATCACGCTGACACAAATGGAAAAACGCAGACAAGATCATGGACCACAAACCCCAAGGTTTTGAGGCGCTGTCTTGGCTCACTACTCGCGTGATGGATGGCGTAATGGAGAGACACAGGCATGCATGAAAACAAAGGCACACAAGCTAGATAAATTCAATATGACAGAGGCTCTTAAAGGCTCATGCAGGTAAGGCAGAGGAGGAAGGCAGAAGGCTATGGGCTCAAGGTTGCCTAGAGAAGACAGTCAAGTTGCATACTTGTTTAATACAGACTATCTATATGATATACAGGTGCAATGAGATCATATACTGGCTATTTTTGCCCCTATGCCATTGGAACTATTTTAGTTTTTTAAAACATCACATGGTCGGTAGGATTTTGGACCCGGGTTATTACAAAATGATCTTTGCCTCTTAACAAAACATTTACTAAAATCATCTTGGTAAACCTTTAGTCTATGGTAAAGGTTTGAATCACAAATATTAGGTTACGTGAACAGATGTTTTAGTAAGGTCACCTAACAGTGTCAGCGCAACCTAATTAATATGCATGAACTGAACCAGAGGATTCAATTAAACCCTTCAGAGGTCTTTACATTTTTCAGCAAATGTCACACTTAAACAAACAACACCATTGGACAATATCATTGTCCAATAAGAACAGCAAGACCAAGCAATTTGTGGGGTGTTGGCAACTTGGACAAATGATACGAAATAGCCATTACAGTACGGTTTGCTTTCACAGGAGTGGGGCAGCTGACATCAAAAATGAGTGATAATATCTTCTTTTTGGAACCTCTCATACCCCTGGTTTCACAAGAAAGTGCTTAGATTAAGCCAGGAGTAAGGCTTAGTGAAATAAGGGCATTTAATTAGCTTTAATAAATGTGACTTTACTGGTGAGCATCTAGAAGACAAAATATTTTTATATTTAAAGATATGTCAAAGCTGTTTTCAGTTAGGACATCTTAAACATATACACCCGGTTTCACAGACAAAGCTTAAGGCTAATCCTAGACTAAAACACGTGTTAAGCTGTCACATCTAAAAAAAAAAAAAACTTCAAATACACCAATGCCAATGATATGGATATACACCAGTTACGTCTTTGTTTATAAAAGATGCTTAAACATATTGATTCAACTACGACCTGGCTAGTCCTGGCTTTAGCTCTGCCTTATCTGTGAAACCTGGGCACGTATTCTTAAAGATTCCTATCAGAGTCCTATCAGAAAACTCTTAATTTAGCCTAAAAACTTTTACGTAGGAGTCTCAGCTTTAGAGCGATTCGGGACTGATCTGAGAGCAAGTCTGAGTAAGGAAAAGACAAAAACTTTTATCTTAGTGAGGAGGCAGGGTTGACCCCATTGCTACGTGTTACACAATCTTTTGAAGACTGTGATTGGTTGGTTGTCCAAGATGGAAGAAAAAGAGTGCTTTTAAGAAGCCATCAATTTAAAGTTTGTATGTATATCTATCTATCTATCTATCTATCTATCTATCTATCTATCTATACAATATAGAAAATATACAATATAGAATCAATATATAATTAATATATTTATTTATTATTTATATAAAATAAATAAAGTATAAACTTATACTTATATATAAATACTATTAGTGTCAAACTTAACGTATTAGATAGGAAATAAACAGTGACACAAGGTTCTGTAAGTTTGTGTGATTACTTTGCTTATAGACGTCTGTAACAGACCTAAATCATCTCTGCTGCATAGTTGCATTTTTTTCTAGTTACCGAATCTGTTACTGTAGTTAATGTAGTGATTACTTTTATTTCTGGTGCTTTATTATGTTATTATGTCTCTAATAAGATCGGTCACAAACATGATTCCTGCACGATCTAATGTGTTGCATGTTATTAACTTACTGTCATGCATTGTGTGCAACATTTTTTTTCTCTCCCTCTTCGTGTTTTGTCCACTTTCCCGGTTGCTAAAAAACTTTTAAGCCTCTTAAAAGTCCTTATCCGTGCTCCTAACAATTTTGACCTTAAGATCTCTTTTAGGGGTTAAGATGCTTTCTGAATGACTTTTTTCTTTACTAGGATTGTTGTAGGATTCATTTTAAAAGTAAACGCCCACATTTCTAAGAATTTTCTTAGAATTGCGTCACTAGGAGCTACTGTTTAAATGAAAAAATTCTTTATGAATACAGGCCCAGGTCCTTATTATGTCAGATTTAATTTTGTATGTATTTACATTTTGATATGTATATAACTAAAAGCCAGGCAAGTGATTTTGGATCAGTATTGTGTTTTTACACATATATAAATAAATGCAGCCTCAGGGCAAACTTGATTGACACTGCAAAAACAGACATGTTTATGACACAATACATACCATTTCAAAGAATCTTAAAAGAAATGTATGTCAGTGTAAGTAATTATGATGATGCAAGAAATAATGACCATATGAGAGTAATATATGTAACCATGACCAAACATGAAAAAAGTGAAAGTGGCATGACTGTCAAGTATTTCCATACTCGAAATTGAACCTCTGCATTTAATCCATCCAATTGAGTAGTGAACACTAGCACTGCAAATCATGAACACACACATACGCACGCAGCGGCTGCTATCACTGCAGTGCCATGGAGCAATTGAGGGAAAGGTGCCTTGCTCAAGGGCACCCCAGTCACAACCTGCCTGCCAAAACCGCCTTCCTCTAGCTTACAAACCCGACAACCCCCCAGTTAAACGTCAGTTCTAGCAATTCTTAATAATTTACATATTTGCTTTACAAACATTAATCAACCTTTTTCTTTTCAAAGCCCATTCTGCATGCACGCAACCTTTATACATCAGGCCCCTAGACCACAGTTGTGGTGCAGTTTATAAAACTGCTCAGGTGCCCCAGTCAGGATGCATGGCAAGTAACTCTTGAAAAAGAGTCAGTGAGCCCTGCTTTAACTCAGGAGCTGTATGTGCATTCACTTTTCAGTAAATATTTCTAGAGGAGAAAGATGAACTAAAACACATGCAATGCTGAGGAACAGCACAGGATTCTGCGAGGTGGAGAATAATCACGGGTCTGTGCAGAGCTATAACCCACATATCCCCAAAAGAGGCACAACCACATGCGTTTAAAAGCGCAATTCAATTACATACTGTATTTTAGGTCAAAGGTCAACTAACCTCTTTCCTCTGCACAGCATTACAAAGTATTTAAGACAGCCTCTTACTGTATGTCTCACCCTCTCTTCTTATACGTTTTGTTGCTGGCGGCGCCTCCATGCGCGGTTATTATATTGTCTGCTATATTTGCTTTTTATTTATTAAATACATTCAGTTGGTTGATGAAACAATTATTAAAATTAAGAAACAATTTATACAAAATGAAATTCACTTTAAAGAAATGCTTTCTATAAAGCAAAACTTAATTAAGTGGTAAAAATAATGTCTGAGGATTTACAAAAACAAAACTTCATCTGCAATTTACTTATAGCCTAAAATACGTAAATTTTAATAATTTGGAACACAATCAGGAGAGACTTTCATTTTAATTATTTTATTGCTGTATTTTATTTACTATTCGAATGAAAGAATTTACAAATAAATAGACTGTACCATTTACTTTACACAAACCTTGTGAGCAGGCGAACTCAAACTCCGTGACCTTTTTTTGTAAAATGCAGCCAGACAAAAGATTTAGATTTCTTGGACATTTTGCTGACTAAAGCCAAAACAGGTAGTGTTTGAACTGAATGAATACAGCAGAACTACCTATATTCCTTTCTGAGCAAAGTAGCAGTGCAGCCAGCCACAGGTGCGGTTACAGAGAGTTCTACGTGGTGCGCTAAACTGTGGCGCTGTTACAAAATAGCCTAAATTAAAGCATTTAAAGTTGGGGATAAAACATGGGCTTATTATATTTAGAATACAGTAATATTTAATTGCTTATAAAGGAATAAATATCAAGGAGTAAATCAATGAAAATTTCTTTATTAGGGAAAATAAATTAATTATGCAACTGGTCGACCAATGAAAATGTCAGTCGACCAAGACGGCATCGACCGATTAGTCGACTAAACGACTAAAGTTGACAGCTCTAATTCAAGTACCACACAGATGCTTGCTGCTGCCTGTTTATAGACAGATTATATAAAGCAACAATGGACATTCAGTGACAATTGTAACACAGATGGGCAAGCACTATCTTGATTTCAGGGCATAACAGTGGCTTCTTCTCAGGAAACAAAACCAGGCTCTTGTTTTGTTTGTATGTGCAGCAGAACTCATGAGTGGGAAACAGTACGTCAGTCTTTTCACTTCCTCTATTAGCAAGAAGACTTGAGACTACAATGAACAGTGCAACTTTTTTGACACTGCTCCAATTCCGGCATTCCAGAGCAGTGCCATAGAACGAGTCAACAAGAGATGGAAGAGGGTCAACAACTCTTGGGTCTGACTTCTGAAAACCAAACGTTGTACTCTCTGCTAGTGTTCTGGATGCCAGATACAAAAGAATGAACTTGAAGGGGCGAAGAATCGGCTGTTTTATTGTTTTATACTGCTGCTTGAGGGTTACTTATGATGTTCGTGTAGTTTTTACATTCAAAAACATCAAAAGCTATTTTGATGGGCGGGCCGCATTGAAGACCTTGACGTAAACGTCCACTAGCTTCATTCCCCGTCATTACATGTGGGGAATAGCAGCCGAACACATATATGTTTGAGCCATTAAAGGTTCTGGGTGCCAGAGAAGATACACAAAAAAGACAATGCAGTATGGTAAAGTACCAACAAAACGTCAAACCCAACTTGACTACATTACCGTTTACAATAGAGTAAGCGCGCATCAGAATCTTAACCATGGCTGATAAGTTCTTATGCCTAACTTTGTATATTTCTAATGTGCTTGTGATGTTGCTCTTATGAACACTTATTACACGGCTCTCTGGAATGCTTGATTCTGATTGGTCAGTTGAGACATTTGCAGGTTTGTTCTTTTCAAATAAATTTTGGCAATCTTTAAAGGCATGTTCACTGATTGTTGTGACACTGCATACAGTTTGCTTCTCCCCTGGCCCCCCACATGTGTTACTTCCATTAACGCGAACCTGTTGGCCGGGCTACAAAAGTAGTCACTGCCATTCAAATTTGTAGGTGGGGTTTAAAATCTCTACGTCATTCAATGGCACATTCCTGGACCTTTTGGCTTGGTGCCAAAAAATGTAAATTTCAGTTACAAGGAAGTTTTTTAAGGTCTGAAACTTGCAGGATGTTCGTTTAAGTACGATGACCTCTTATTTAACAAAAATTAAGTTAAAATTGATTATTTGATTCACCGGCCGCTCATTTAATTTCCATGTTTAATGATTTCTCTGCGGAGAACAACGCAAAGAATTCCAATAGAGAGCAAATAAAGGAATAAACACAAAAGAACCAAAGTGTTATCTCAGTGCTAAACATCAAGCCCAGTTATCCCACACCTTCTTAATGGTTTACTTGGTTGAAACACCTGCAGAAGTAAGGAGGAGCAGTTGATGTTCATGTTAAGCAAGTCCTTCCAAGACATTGTTTTCTAATATAAAAGCATTTTTAGTTTTAAATGGTGAGTAAATAAAGACATTTTTGTGATGGATGAACAATTCCTTTTATATTACTCTGCCAGTATTGCGTCTGTATTATTTCTTGCTGGCTTGCTTTATTAATTTATTTTTAGATTCTTTAGGCATTGTAATAAAATGTCCTTCTGCAACACCAAGTTTTATTATTTATTATTCCACAAAATGAAAATATTAAAAACAACTTTTCACCATGTTATTAAAGACAAATCCAATTCACATTTCTTTATAAGAAAATGTGAGTCACTTTAGATTAAAGCACCTACCGAATAAATAATTCCAAATATTCATTATATACCATTTCAAATGAATTAAGAAACCACTGCTAATTGCCAAAGATCTTACTATGAATAGTACAACGGATATTGACATCAGTGGCAACACAGAACTTGCAACATCTGTAAAAAAAAAAAGTAACTATGACCTTAAAAAAATTATATATTTTTATCCCAGGGTTTAGTTTTACATGTGCAAACAGCATGTAACTCTTGTTTTAAAAAAATGTTTTGGCTTGATGTTTATACTGTATGTGGCATATTAAAATTTCACAATATCATTTTTGTTATGCATTATAAATGTATATCTAATTTTTTGCTCTCCGTATATCTCAGATTCTAAATCTGACACAGACTGATTCATGATCTTTAAAAAATTTAGCTCAGTTGAAACCAAATGCATATTGGTATTGATTATAATTTGATTATTTTATATATGATAGATGATATTTGCATATTTTATTTTTTGTTTAAACTTTTATTCTATTTTTTACATACAAAATATTATAAAACGAGTTGTGAGTTTGTTCCTCTTTATCACTGCACATCTTCTGTCTCTGAGCTTAGCTATAGCGCTGCACTATGTCAGACAGACAGACGGCAGACGCCGGAGTGGGAGATCTTGTCAGTCACATAACAGATGAAAGCACATGATCAAAAACATAACCACAAAATAGAATGATGACGGACAAGCTGTCTCTCAAACACACACACACAACGGGATGACTGACACCAGAGGAAGGATGACGTCATTCTGCATCACCAGACAATTCAACGCCCCTCTTTTCAAAACTGAGTCATGGTTGTTCCTGAGTGACTCGGTTTAAAACTCTTGCATAGTCAGCAAAGGGATAGCAGCCAAAAAAGGTAACTCTAGTGGGCGCAGGGGATTTTACAGAGATCGCTTTGACAGTCAGAAAAACACAACAGTGCCAGAAATGTTTTTCTACATGTGCAGGCAGGCAAACTGACTGGGAACAGCTCGATTTTGGGTGAGGCTACACTAACAGACTGATTTGATCAAATCTCACCCATTTCTGTTGAAGGTCACACACACCAACAACACAGTGTGTGTGATTAAACAAAAAAAGAAAAGTGTTGTACATGACTACACACTGAGTGCACTGATTTTAGATGCTATTCAATGAGTAATTTTGGATTATGTGTCTACTTGAGGCTTACTGTAAGAAAATCAACTTTCCCACCTATGCTTCTTATTTTATTTATCATTTCACTTAAAAAATTTACCATAAAACATTTAAGTATTTATTTAGTCACCATGGACAACATGCAGAGTCTGCGTTATATGTCTGTAAAAAGCACCAAATTGATCGGAGTGGGACAGTGGCTTGTCAGAAACTCTGTGGTCACTGCCATATAGCTAAAAAGCAGTCCACGAGGCCAACTGTTGGCAAAGATTTTTAATAAGATGAAAGTTGATTTTGGCATGGTGGTGCTATTAACTCAATAGGCGCTGCGCAAGCTTAAAATAAACTTAAGGTTATTGGAGTGGACACTAATATAGTTATAGTTAAAGTTCCCGTTCTGTTGTGAATGGGCCTTAGAATGCCATGACTTTAAGGAGAGGATGCTTTAAGTGCATAATTTTGCACCCAAAATGTGCATAAGTGTTTTTGTGCCACCGTGTTAGAGCCTTTCATACTGTTATAGTTTTGTAAACTAAAGGAAAATAAATTTAGCCTATTTCTTTAATCCTATCATTATATATCCACTCTTAAAAATTACCACTTTTAATAAATCTTTAAAGGAACACGCCCATATTTTGGGACTTAAGCTTGTTCACCATATCCCCCAGAGTTAGATAAGTCCATAAATACCTTTCTCATCCCTGTGCGTACTGCAACTCTGTCTGACGCAGCCCCCGCTAGCTTAGCTTAGCACAAAGACTGAAAGTGAATGGCTCCAGCTAGCAAACTGCTCCCAATAAGTGACAAAATAACGTGAACATTTTCCAATTTATGTGTTATGATTTGTATAGTCACACCATGCACAAATAACAAGGTGATATGAGACACAGCCATCTTTTAACATTATATATACTTGGAACTATATTCCCAGAAGGCAAAGCACTGCTACTTTGGGGGAGTGATTTGCTCGAAGCACCCGAGAAGCCCCCTGGTGAGGAGCAGTCTGAAGTAGCAGTCCTTCGCCTTCTGAGAATATAGTTCCCAGTATGTGTACTGTTAAAAGATGGCTGTGTCTCATATGACCTTGTTATCTGTACACAGTGTGACTATACAAATCACAACAATAAATAGAAAAATGTTCACATTATTTTGTCACTTATTGGGAGCAGTTTGCTAGCTGGAGCCATTCCCTTCCAGTCTTTGTGCTAAGCTAAGCTAGCATGGGCTGCGTCAGACAGAGTTATAGCACACACGGAGATGAAAAAGGTATGTATGAACTTATCTAACTCTGGGGGATACGATGAATAAGCTAAATTCCCAAAATGCGGGCGTGTTCTGTTGGGGGGCTTTCAAATTTGGTTTGATTGCTTCCCCATCCTCCTTCTACCGCTGGCCTCTATTCACATTATATTATTTGGATCTAAACCAGGGGTCACGTTAACTGAAAATGTTCTGTCTCTTTGATTGTAAGTTTAATTCAGATCTTTACATGTTTGTTGATATTTTAATTGCAAAGGTATTTTGTCATTTGATTATTGCCTGTTCAGACACAAAGGTCACGTATTTTACTGCCTCCGCTGTAACTGCAGGAAAAACAAGCATTCGTTTATCTGCTTCTTGTGATGTTGAACATGTAAAGTGACGCACGGTCTCTGTTCATCTGTTCTCTTCACAAATAAATACACATACTTTACACAATAACATGCTCGTCTTGTAAGTTCATGATTAAATGTGAACAAAAACAAACAAGTAAATGAAAATAAACGCTGGTAATTATTATCATCAAAATATGAAATGATGACAGATAATAACTGATTATAAAGGAATTTTTATGACTCTCTCCATCAAAATAAAGGTGAATGAGAAAGTCTAAAGCAACCTTCATGGTACACCTGCGTCATCAGGCTGCCCTGTACTAACGTTGCAAGGCAGCGGCTATGAACGAGAAGGCACTAAAAATGGACAGAGGTGTTTGCATCATCTTTGTTCTTTATTTAAACCTTTGGTTGTGTTATCAAAAATAAAATAAAAAAATAAAAAGAAGAAAACAACTTGCCTCTGTCTGCTTCAAAGGTACTTAAACTGTAGCACAGAAAGCATCATGTGCGATATTTACAGCACGTCATTCCCACTTTATCAGTGCAAACACGTGCGCATCATTAATAACAGTTTACTTTTGTGATTTAGTACCATTGCGTTCATATCAGCAGCAAACAGTGCCACAGTCTACAAGAGCCACACCCCAGACCACCCTTTTTGGACAGACTCGAGTGCAGTTTGCAGGTGCGCATCTGAATTTGGAAAATTCCAGACTGACCAAACTCTGACATCAATCATACCGGTTGCGCACCAAAAGTGTAAAATCACTCTAAAAAGCATGAAAATCTTGTAACAGAAATAATTCTTACATTTTAAACTGTACCAGATATAGAGGTCGGAGAGCTCTATAAGCACATTCTCTTGATCAGCAATAAGGTATCAAGTCAATATGTTATTTGTAAAATAATGTTAAATTCAGATATTTTTGTTAGATCTGTATGTTGCTTTTCCCAGATAAACACCGAGCAGAGCAGCCCTGGCATTTTGTTTAATTATAAGCAAAAAAGTGTAGTGAATCCATGATTTTTGCCAGGGGTTGTACGTGTAATCCCTGTGTAACAGGTAGACATTCAACAAATACAAAGGCCAAATATCTATAACCTTTCACCTGACAAGCCTATTATAATTCATACAAAAACTGAGATTTATTGACAGGAGCACTGCCTCTGGGAAAAAGTTTACTATGATCACATTCTAACAGCATGCTAAAACATGTAGTCAGCAAAGCAATATTTAGCATAACTTATAAAAGCACCAGCACTAAAACATTAAAGGGCAGTTTCCCAAACAGGGTTTAGATTAAAGGTAGGGTAACACATTTTGAAAAATGCTAACGTAGCCGCCTAGCAATGAAATCCCGATCCCACCCTCAAGTCAAATCGCTCTCCAAAGTCACGCCTCTTTCCAAACACATGAACACGCACAGATCAGACGGTCACGTCTCATGTCTCATTCACCAGTGAGAGAACTTTGCAGTACAAAGTGAATAACACTTCCAAAATAACCAACATAAACAACTGGTTTACATCAGAATTAGTTTAAGCACACGTTCGGTTTTGTAGACGTAGTAACTATATCGTTATGCTAATCCGGAAAACGAACACAAATTTCATAAGCAACACAACGTTTCATCAAAGTAGAATATCTGAATCCATCTCAATACAAACATATCGCGTACCTACCTTACCAAAATAAACCGTGCAACGACCCTTTCAGACCCTTTGCCTCCTGCAGCTGTTTTCCTCTCGTGGTATAGCACTAAAGTTACTGATGTTAATTTGGATTTTTGCTCTTGCTGATCCAGGAAGTTTTTGCTGTTGTTGTTATAAAAGATGCATTTAGTTTTGTTGCTCCTGTGTAGGTTGTCAATTCAGCAGAAAAGTTTGGTGTTCTTGCAGTTTACAGACAGAGCGCACGTGAACGCGCCGATGACGTATGGTATCTGCGTGGACTCGCTGCGCGGTGGGAATTCAAATTACGCTTACGTATGAGGGACATAAAAGGAAACGTCCGTTCGGACCGAAATCTATGATTTGTTGAACATTTTTTGGTCCTACGCCTTTCACAGATGACATAAATTTTTACAAATACATTTAAACAACTTAACACAGTGATTGCTATCAGGATGCGAGGAGACTTTTAACCAGCATAACTAAAAATGTTTCAGGATCAAATCTGTTACCCTACCTTTAAGTCAGCCTTAGTTATATGAGGACATTAAAGTAGTTTTTAAAAACAAACCTTACAAAAACAACACTGGTGTGCATATGGAGACAAAACAATGGCACTGACATATGTTAAAATATGTAAGGTGTTTGTATTTGTTAACTATTTGCGCATGGTTAATCCAATGAAATAAGAACTAGGATATCCCTCCCCATAAACCATTTACATCTGACAAGTGATAACAAAAAATATATGTTTTCTATCAAAAACAGAAAGCAGATTTACTGACTAGGGATGTTCATATCAGTTAATTTTCCCGACCGACAACCGCAGCTTATGAATGGAACATTAACCGTTAACTTATAAGACTTTAATATTAAGTTGTCATTGAGTAAAAATACAGTTCACTGCGACCTAGTAAAAACAAAACATTTCATTTGAACGTGCAAACAGCAGCGACAGATCAACAACAGAACCAGGATTCATACATTATCAGATATTCACACAACATTACCTTATCAAAGAGCACGCGAATCGTGATCGGTCAAGAGGATTAATATCCAAAAACGGCAGATTGTCTCTTTTTCATCTACCACAGTGGTCATTTCTAAAGCAGGACGCTTTTCAAAAAGTTTAGCTTTTGGGTCATCTTTCTCCCGTTTGTGCAAAAAGAGAGATGTTTATGGTCAGGGTCAGAGGCCATCAGCGAAGGTTTGTCCGGATGTGCACGAGACGGACCGCGTCATCTTGTTCGGACACGCGCGTGCCTCCGTTCAGCTTCCAAACACACACACAAATGATTTCTCATACAAATGATTACTTTATCAGACCGTCAGGGCAGCAATAATTTGTGTCATTTACATGACATTCACAAATTACAGATAGAAAAGTGGCGAAATGTCTGTCGGCTCATGAAGACACGCACTGTGTGTTAACAAATATTTTTTTCTTTTAACTGATAATGTTAATCGGTCATACATTCTTACCTTTGGTTAACGGTTAAACGGTCAATGTAAACATCCCTATTACTGACCAGGAAAACTGACAACTTGTTGTCCGCTCGACCTTCCTAACTCATTTCCACTATACATGGGCGGCAGTGGCTCAGTGGTTCATGTAGGTTGTCTACAAACTAGGGCTGGGCGATTCGTCCCCATAAAAAAATCTGAGATTTTTTTATAAAAAACTCGATTTACGATTCGAATCGATTTTTTTTCCCCGACCCCATTTAAAACAAAATAATTGCAAACTGTATATATTTTTAAAATATATATTTATTATATTTAATTAAAATGCATCAACAAAAAATTGGGAAGGAATGAAGATTGGCGAATGCAAAATGTATGTCAGTGTTTCCCACAGATCTGAAATTTACTTGTGGTGGTAGGCAGCTGGTGAAAAGGGCAATCATTATAATCCACCGACAAAAAATGGTCTACTATACATGTGACACAGAACTAATAATGTGTGACACAACACAATACTTTGAATTATTGAACATTAATATTAATTTCACATTATAGTTCATTAATCTAACCACCCCAAACTTTCTTTGTCATGAACAAAGCTGACACTGTTTGTCAAAGCACCACGAAAACACTTTCTGTTTTTGCACTGGTATATGAAGCAATTTGACGACCCCTTTTATCAAACTCAATATATACAATACTATGTACAGTATATTAAAAGACAGTGCAGGTCTATAGATTATAAATGTGACTGATGTTATAATGGTAATAATTTCTAGAGATAGGCACTTTTACTGCTTCTGCTTTCTATTTCTCTTTTGCCGATTAAAAAAAGCTTAATCCACTAATTATTTCAGATTTAAAAGTTTACTTGCTGTCCTGATGACAGACTTTACATTACAGCTTAGCGTTTTTTTATATCCTGAGTAAGCTTTAGCTTTGCTCGTTCAGTGCAATGGGCTTGACATTAGCACTGCTTTTTGCTACAATCTCTGTGCAAACTTTTTAGATTTTAGAAAAGATATGGTCTATTAATAGTATAGATTAGATTATAAAAAAATGGATTCAAGAAAATGCAGCGCGTGGGCGCAACAAGAGCCAGTTGTCATCACCATAGAAACCGGAGGCACGCTGAAACTTCACTCGAGCTTTAGGTAGCGCTCACGGCAGTTCTCCGGTCGAATCGGGTTTTACACACAATATTAATCATACTTGGGACTCAAAGTAATAAACTAGGACCGACCCGGACCAGACTGACCATTTCTAATATAAACCCGGAACCGTACGGGTCCTCTCAGGGAAGAAAGACCTCTAATGGTAAAACTCTGCTCAAGTTCAGAAACATAAAGGATACAATGTGACACTGAGCTTGCTTCGCGTCGCACCCAATTCATTGAGAAACGAAGAGCACGTGAACGGACACTCAACGGGAGAGACACAACGTGCTTGCACGCAAAATGAAGCCAACTTGGATGCTATAAACACATATGCACATAAGCATATGCGACCATTTTGGTCGCAGTGTAGTTCCCTGGCTGCTCAGTTACCTCAGTATGTGCTGCAGTTGATCCAGTTTGCCGCGCTGGATGATGAGTTTATGATGCGCTGGATAATGAGTTTATGACGCGTGCATCTTCACGGGCTCTCTCAACAAAACACGGGTCATCCAGTCGAGTTCAGAAAATACGGAAATTCGTAAAGTGATTTTTTTTCCTGGGCGGGTCCATTTTACCTGGGCGGAATGCCCAGTAGAGCCTATGTTTGGGAAACACTGTATGTACTGCTCTATACTGCAGAGGGGGAGAAAAAAAATCTAAAAAAATCGATTTTTTTAAAATATGAATCGATTTGACCTGCCAACTCGATTTTAAAATCAAATCGATTTTTTTCCCAGCCCTACTACAAACCGGAAGGTTGGTGGTTCAATCCCCGGCAAGACACCTAACCCCAGCTGCTCCCGACGAGCTGGCTGGCGCCTTGCATGGCTGACACCGCTGTCGGTGTATGAATGTGGGAGTGAATGGGGGAATGTAAGGATGGCTATAGGTCTGTTAAAAGCGCTATATAAATGCAGTCCATTTACCATTGCAGCAAATAGTTGCCCACAGAAAATTGCCATTGAAACATAAAGAGAGGCTTTGCTTACCACTCTTCAATATTAATGCTGAAAAAGAACACAGAGCTTTGAGAAATTCTGCTTCATCTCAAAGTGACACATTACTGCTTACAGGTTGCGTTGACCATTATTCCTCCTGAAACTTAAGGAATATCTACATTCTTATTATGTACTTCGAACACCACACTACAAAATTTAACTTATACCAAACTACACTACAAAACTTGTTGAAAATTAAAAACTTGAGGTTTCTCTGTCTGCTTCGAGAGACAATGTATCCCAGATGCTACTGCACTCCTAAATGTTGCCTTAATAAAGAGAATAACATTTCTAATTCAGAGTTCCTTGTGGTAAAACCTACCAAAAATACTGATGACTCATATGACGCACATTTTGTCCAGACACGTTCTCTTTATTACTTTTGCCCATGTAACAATTTGAGGCGGTTTACACTTTTCATTAACATGCGCTTTCATCGGTTGGATCACAAGTGGACGACGACACGACGTTAATGCCAGGTGTAAACGGTGTTTAAAACGTTTTGAGCTCGTCCACTTTCGACCTCTTTCAACAACATTCAGAGGTAGTCGAAAACCCTTTCGATCGGATTGCTTTTGTTGTGTTAACACACATGTGGTTGAATGTATTCGAACAGCCACACGCGACCGCCTTCTCTCCGCCCATTTATCTAATCTGAGGTACTGAACACAATGTTTTACATATTTTTATGACTTCTGGCGCGAACACACGGTGTACAGTGCTATTTTTAGCCTTTCATTGACAAAACTAAAGCGGCTGATCTCTGTGTAGTTTCATTTTGCAAGCGTGTGAAAGTTGCTTATTTCATCAATTGCGCTAAAATATCAGAGAAAGCTTTCACATATACTTGTACAAAACACTGTGCAGCATGTTTACTTACAACAAAAGCAGTGGACTCTGACATAATATTAGTTCACGTCCATATAAACTCATCATTACTCCCACTCGCGTTTAAATGACACCAGAGAGACTCGCCCACAGTCTCGACAGACCACCCCCTCACAGTATTCAGGACAGAAGCGGTCAAAAGTGAACAAAAGAGACGGATTTAAATACCAGGTGTGTCCCTCTCGTCCACTTGTTATCCGATCGACGAAAACACATCTTAATACAAAGTGTAAACAGCCCTTTTGTGACCCAGCTAAAGTCGTTTTTTTTTAGATTGACTGTTTTCTACATAAAATCATCCTACAAAATGTAAAGAACATTCTGTGAAAATATAACCTTGATATATTTAATAATGACTTAAATTGAATGGCTGAAATCAAACTTCGATGCTCATTTTGAGACTTTAGCCTGATTTTCACAGTTAGGGTCACAATTGTCAAGCATGGTTATCCTTGACTATTCGCAATTTAGAAAAGTATATAGGCCCTATTATATGTTCCACCCAAACTTGCAACTTTAATTAAAAAACATCAACAAAAGCAGAAAACTGCATTTGCCAAACCATTTCATGGCATCTTGAACAAACATTATATTGCATGCCACATTGCACACACTCATCCACAGACCTTTCATTGCATAATTATGTGCTGTCATAGCATCTCTCATTGTGATCATTTCAAGGCAAATCCTTTACTTCATTTCACATTAAACAGTCTCAAAATATGCAATTCAAATGTCTACCTTCCCCCTCAGACCTCCCACGCATGTGAAACAATTGCCTCTGAATCCTGGCACATAAGTTATGTATTGTTAAATCATTTACAGGAAGCTGTGATAAGGTGATCGCAATGTCGCACTGCTGGATTTCTCTTAACACAGCGCCGCTCTTTATGTACCAAATCATAAACTGATCACATTATATAAACCCCCAGTGTACTTGGTTACAGCTGGAACATGTGACGAGAAGTAAAAGGAGATGCAAAATTGAGCCTCTGAATTGAATTTGAGGCACCGTGGCTCGCAGACAGTCGCGTCCACAGAGGTTAATTAGCCTAGATCTCAGGCGACCCAGCCGGCTGTACAGCCATAGCAACCCTGACACACCTGAGCACGGTCTTCCCGGCAAATGTCTGTTTGTTCTGCACACGCATCCCTATCAGTGCCAGTTTGCCAACGCTAAACAGCTTAAATAGAAATGCTATATTCCCATGCCAGGGGAGCAAGTCTACAGCTGCCAAAACATCCGCAGTGAATTGCCAGAATTGCACTGCATGCATCTGTAAGTACAGATGAGGTGGATTAACACTGGGTTTTGCCTACATTAATATTACATTATTTGCCCTCTCTTGAGCGGAGACCAAGCACTTACTGAACCCAACCATATAAAGGGATAGTAGTTCACCCAAAAATTTAAATTCTGTTATTATTTACTCACCCTCAAGTTGATACAAACCTGCATAAATTTATTTGTTTTGCTAAAAACAATAGCAGATATTTGTAATCAGGCAGAAAATTGTAGCAACATTGACTTTCATAGAAAGAAAAATGAAATATTAAAGCGGTAAAAAATTATTTTGTTACAAACTTTGCTCAAAATATCTTTCTTTGTGTTCAGCAGGTCAGTAGTAGAGCCCGACCGATAAAGGATTTTGAAGGCCGATACCGATACAAATGTTTGTTGGTTTTAAAATCCAATATTCCGATATGTCGGCCGATATTTTTTTATTTCAGAAACGCGCAACAAAACATTAACAGATTTCCCTAACTTTAGTTATTTGTAGTTATTTATGAGTTTAAACTAAAATAATATGATAATGCATTTTAAAAAGAAACTTGTTCCTTTTATTGTCACAACAGAACAGAGGAACATCAAAATATATTAAAGTTCTGGTAAATAAAATGTATAAAAATACAAACTTAAGATATGAAATGTAAAGGCCTTTAAACAAAAACACAAAAACAACATCAACCAAATCAAAGTTACCAGTTTTAAAAGACTTGGTTCATAAATATAACTTTGAATAGGACTCGAGACAAATTCTGTTAAGTTCTGATAAATAACAACAACAGCAAAATATAAATTGCTGATCACTTGACTCAGGCAGTGGCTTGATGCCTAAATCTAGACCCCACCAGCAGCTACTGGTTCAGAGCACTCTGTCAAAAACACCAACAGTGAGGAAATCTAATGAAGGCTGTTTCGTCCGTTTTTTTTATATTCATTTATTGGCCATTATGAATGTCGATACCGATAGTTTGGAAAATGCCTAATATCGCCTGCCGATATATCGGTCGGGCTAGTCGGTAGCATATTAAAGATAAAATTTAACAGGTTTGTAACAACATATGTATTGACTTCACACATGCTTGGTTAGTTATTGTGAGGGACAAATTCCTAATATGTATTATTAAACCTCAACACTGTTCACAATGCCAAAAGTCTAGGGTAGAGTTTGGGTGCAATGATTAAGTGTGTAGTAGGCTTGTTGCGATAGTCGGTGAAACGGTGATTACCGGTGCTTCAGCCTCTCACCGGTTAGATCACTTGCCCACCGCGACACCGTCTTTCACCGGCGTTTTGATATTTTCTTGTAATTAAATCATTTAGTTTGGTTAGAGAGAGCAAACACTTACAACTGAATATGTCTGCTGGCTGAATCCAGCGGAGCTGAACGCGCGTCATCACAGAGCAGCGGCTGCGGGTGCCAGATTTCATTCCTGTCAGACTGCGCCGAGCAGACGATGGCAGAAGACGCGTGCTTACTCGTTTTTGTTATAAGATACATATATGATGTTTAATATAGGCGAGATCGTTTTGTTGTTGTGTTTTTCATTAAGAATAATAATAAACTAGGCATGGGCCGGTATAGGATTCTGGCGGTATGATAACCTTTAGCAAAAATACCACGGTTTCACGGTGTTGCGGTATTGCCATTGCAACACTAAAATGTGTTATTTTCAAATGCCAGGTACAATAAAGCCTTTAAATTATAATATGCTTTCAAAACATATATTATATTTTCGTAATATATATTAAATGTAAACATCAAATCAATCACATGACTTCATGATTTAATGAATTTTGTATAAACACAGCTCATACCTTGGAGACGGTATCACAGAACATTTTAGTGGTTTTGAAACCTTGACTGTTTTAAACCTCGGTATACCTTGAAACCGGTAATCGGCCCATGCCTATAATAAACCCATCATTCAAGCAGCGCTTTATGGAGGAATAGCCGGTTGCTCTGCTTGGGACTGGCGGGTTTCTGTCAGAAGTACCTGCGCACATTGACTCAAGCACTTAAACCAGCTGTTGCACTCACATTTGCACGCAAATTCATACGCGATTTAACGCAGCGTACGCAAGCGCTGGATTCAAACAACAGTTGCATCTAATTCAAAAGTGAAAGTAAAATGCGCACTTCTGTGCATTTATAAGCCCCTCCCACCCGGTGAAACCGGTATAACCGGGTTTGTCACGCACTGATTAACCGGTGGGAAAATTCTGTCACCGCAACAACCCTAGTGTGTAGTAAAGCTCAGTTACCCACCAATCAATTATCCCACGGGGCTGTGGAATGCATTATTCTGATTGGTTGAGACATTTTCCATGGGTGTTGATTATTTTTCAATAACCGCACACCTAACCTTTTAAAGGTCTTAAAAATAGGCACCAGAGCAATATTTTTGGCAACCGTGGTACAGTGGCTTGTGACTGCTCATGCGAGGGGCGCTATTTCAAAATAAGTGTTCGGAGCGTCATGTGTGTTCTTTGCGTTTTCAAAATATGTGTTTGTTGCATAATTTAAACAATGTTCATCACATGTTTTGTCAAAATAAGTGCCTGCTACACACGCATTAAAACCGTTTATGATAAAAGAGACCCTCACGTTCACAAATACACGCAAGACACTCCCTTAACAGTAAACTCTGATTAAGCATGAAATTATGCGAGTATATGGCAAACGCGAGCATCTCTTTTATCATAAACCCTTTAGAGGCGTCTGCAGCAGGCACTTATTTTGACAAGACATGTGATGCAAACAGGATCTCTTGAAGCACAGAACACATATTTTGAAAAAAGGAACCACACACGACAGGCTACATACATGTTGTGACGAACTTCGCATGGAACGCCCTACAAAAAAGAAGTCACCGGCAACCACTGCCATGGTAGGAGCAGAATAATTGATTCTGGTCCTTTGAATTATTCAAAAATAATGCACACCCGCGATGTATAGGCACTCCGCTTCGCGTCATATTGCATAACCACGTTGGGTGTGCATTATTTTTTTATAATTCAATGCCCCGTCGTCAATTATTCCTTACATAAAGCTTACTTTAAGAACAATAGAAGTTTATGGGAGATCCTTGCAAGATGTTTGCAAGTGTACATGAGTGTATGAGTCTGAAATAAATGTGACTTGAAAAAAAAGAAAGATAAATGGATAAATACAAATCTAAAAATAAATTTAAGACAATAAACGCTTTCTATATTACATTGTTCTCACTGGTTTCAGGCCACAAACAATGTGAACAAATGGCTCTTGTTAACATGTGGCAGTACTATTCAACAAATCACATCAAAGGATTTATGAATCAGTCTCATGAAAACAGCTAGCAGCACACAGTGAACTGCAAATCATTTGTGTTCAAAACAGACACTACAGTGTTATGTTAATTTAACACTGTAAAATTTTAAGATTGTTCATATGCCATGTAGTTAAAGTCAATTCTACACCACCACCAGAGCTTTACCACTGACACGAATTTGGGGTGGGACTGGCTGCTTGGCTCACAAATGACCCAAAATAGTTTTGTTGTAAATTATTGTACGGTATTTTCATCTCTGGTATTGTGTTGGTGCCAGGATAGTAAATATATGTAGTAAAAAACAAATCTTTTATCAGCTGATGCAAGTGTAAACAATCTTAATGATACAGTAATACAGGTTGCAGGAAGACAGTCTGAAATAAGGTCAGACATATTAAGCTGTTTATCTAACCGAAATGTGCTCGGATCTGGGTCGACGCGTGCAAGCGGTGTGTAAGCACAGAGACGCAAAGTGTAGCAGAAGACATTAATTACTCCGCTAACACTGAAAAACGGGTCTGGAACTGGCAGATGGTGACCTAATACAAGAGGACGGTCCTGAAGGAAAGTGGCATTGATTTTTCTTTTCCCTTCTAAACAGGGGCCAGATGGGAAAAGCGCCTCTTATTGACGCAACACTTCCACTTTCAATGCCAATTCAACCAGTAAGCTGCACCATTGTGAAGAGAGGCAACCCTGCAATGTAAAGACGCAGCCCCGGTTAATCCTTTTCTGTTCTTTTTTAAAAGGGTGGGGTGGGGGGCCATCGTAGCTGGCCTGTGGACAAAAACGCTTAAAGGAATAGTTCACCCAAATATGAAAATTCTCTCATGATTTTTTTACACTCATGCCATCCCAGATGTATAAGCCTTAATTTCTTCTGAACACAAGTGAATAATTTTATGCTAAAAAGACATCATGTTATCTTTTTATATTGGGCTAAGTATGGTGAAGCTCCAAGAACCACAAACATCCATCATTTTAAGTAATTCAAATCACTCCATAGGGTTAATATTTTTCTTATGAAGCGAAACTGTATGTGTGTGAGAGAAAGCAATTCATATTTTGAGATTATTTAGCAATAAATACGTCACATCCATGGAAACAGATTAGCATGGTAAGTTCAATTATGGTGGCACGATTATAACTTAAGGTCTCATTGGTTTTTGCTGAGCTTCGATGAAACTTCACAAGACCGGGGGATGCTTCCACAGGGCGGAAGATACACGGCGTGATTGACAGGTTTGACACCAAATGTATATACGTGAACAAATGGACAAACGTGGTTTTATTCGGACAGCGACGATATGATAACTAGTCACAAGGCACGCAAGAACCACTTAGACTAAAAGTTGTCAAGCATTACAGGGCTGATTTGTATGTTTACAATACTACATGACATATCAGTGGCCAAAAATATTATTAACTTAAATGTTTTCTCTCAGAAACCTTGCTTCTTTTCTCAGGACTAATTTAGTGAAGTATGTGATTTTTGGAACTTTGCCAATAATAAAAATACTATATAATTTATTTGTGATCAACTTGTGAAAGGAAGTAATATACATCAGGGATGGCATGAGGGTGAGTAAATTAGGAGAACATTTTCATATGCAATAAAATATTCCTTTAAAAGGTACCCCATCTGTAATGACTTGCATGCTATAGAACGCTATGAATGCCTTATACTTCTAAACAACGTTTCTATAAACACATTAAACAGTTTCATTATTTTAAAAAGTCTCAAAATACGATCCCAGTTTTTAACATATGGAGGCCAGGATTTTTGTGGGGACAAACTGTGGTAGGTGTACAGTAGGTGGCGATAATGCACCTGAACGTTGGTGCTACACGCTATTAAACAAAGAAGATGACGACGATGGACTTCTTGACAAATTGTGCTGCAATAGCCATATTTGTTCACAATTTTCCATTTGTTTGCAAAATCGTGAAGTAGTTCGGCAATATTAGCGCATGTGTGACTTTCGTTCATAGCACGCATGTGCAAAACACAAACCGCTAGCTTCCATTCACCCGTAATGTAGTGTCCTGTAATAGTGACATACAATTCTTTGTAATTGATGTCAATGCATCGTATGTTATTGCCACTCTGTCCGAATTGCTTAGTGAATCTAAGGGCGCACTCACGTTATCCAAACCAAACCAAACCATGCCCCAGCGCGATTGTCACCTCTCCCTACTCCCCCAGGTGCACGCACTCACACTGTACTTTTTATCGATCCGAGTCCGGGCGCGCTTTCGTCATTAAGATGCGATCGTTTTGAAAAAAGCAGGAAGTAAAGAGCTCTCTTAACACTGGAACCCACCGTAATGATAAGTCTGTGTTTTTTATTCGGAGTCGTTTGGTGCGGGATTACAGACAGCCCTCTCACATGTCATATTGCTTAGTTAATCTGTCACCTGTACAGCTCAGACATTCACGTAACCCCGCTGCTCGCATCCAAAAAGGTTTTTACACAGGCAGATGAAGGTGAGTGGTCGCGCAACTGACGTCTTCACCTTTTGAATCGCGTTCAGGCGCGATTGTGCTCACACTACAGCCTTCCGCGCCTGAGCCTAAGTGAACCGCGCTCCGGCCCACCTCTGCAACCCGGCAGCGGCACGATTAACCAATACGCGCCCGGGCGCGGTACAGAGCGATCACACTAGTCAAACAAACCAGGCTTTGGGGGTCAAACGCGCCCAAGCGCAGTTTGGTTTGGATAGTGTGAGTGCACCCAAAGATATGACCTTTAGTCTCATTGTACGATGCGAGGGATTGCCGTCTCACTGAAATAGCAACATGAAAGCATGTACCGAGGCTCAAGAACCCAATATTTTTTGTGCGTTTTATTTTTGCTGACAGTGTTCATTCATTTTAGTTTGTACAATCTTATGGAAAAGATGGAAGGTTTTCAGGGAGACATTAACATTTAGTTTTTTTATTCCAGGAAAACATGGAATCTTTTTTTGTGAATTCAGTAAATGTTCTTTTCAAGAGTCACAGTATTGCTGTATGATTTTTATTTTAATAATACATTTAAATTAAACTTGACCTGTGTTTTTGTGTTGAAATGTTTGTTTTTATGAAAAGTACAAGTATCACTTTGTCAATGTTTATCTGATTTAAAAAAAAGTTTGACAAACTTTTATACCCTGTGTCTTTAAGTATTTGTTACTTAATGAAGATAAACTGATGATGATCATGAAGTTAATATTATCTTAAAAGTCAAATAGAAAACACTATGCAGTGCAATGATGTTGCATTAGTTAACTAAATAAGAAAATAAATGTCAAAAAATCAACAGATAAATAATTGTTTTAGTATTTTAGTATTTAGTAGAGGGCTGTAGTAGAAACCGGCCGTTCGCTGTAGGCTTTAAAAGGGGAATTCTGTTAAAGAAAATATATCGCATGGCAGGGGACAGGGGCGTCATGCACCAATTTTTTTTAAGGGGACACAGTATGCATTCAATCGGAATAATGACATATTGGCATCATATTTACATCTAAAACGGGATGTTTTGTTTGTTTACGTTTGGTTAAATGAACTGTTTAATTGTGTCATTTTGCACAACAACTGCATTATCATTTAAAATTAATGTTATTTTCAATCCATAAATTATATAATTGATGAAAATAACATAAGCTATAGCCACGTGATTGATTTTAATAATGATTCAAAAACTATGTTTAGATAAAATTTTTAGAGGAACGGATTTTTGGCATTAAATTTTACCTCATTTGTGAGCATGTGAGATTCCGCACCCCCGTGAACTCTGGCGAGCTTTAGCGGTGTACCAAGATGAATCTAGAAATCTCTACTAATATAATAACGTTGAGACGGTCACATTAACCATATACATTTTCTACACAGAGGAGGTTAACTGCACATTACTGTTCTGGGGTTTGGAAATGTTGTGAGGGTTTCTTACACGTTTTAATTCCTCAGATAGCAAAATGTGGCAGCAACAGCAAAGAGCCTGTGAGCGCCTTATTTTGCAGGTATTATTTATGCTATTACAGCAACATTACACACTAACTAAAGTTTGAAAAATGGGATCAGGGAGACGTGACCTTTAAAAACACAGAGGAACTCTGAGAATGAATTTTCTCAGAGGTCCTTCTGTACTGTAAAACTAATTCAGTCCAAATAGTGCTTATGACGTGTTTTGTGGTAAAACTGTCGACCAATCAAAAGGCAGCGCATCTAGATCCCCTGGATCTGATTCCAACCCCGCCCCAAGGATGTCATGTCTGCAGTGAGATGCTGCTGTCCTAAAGACCTGCGACTGTTCTCTAGTTTTAGGTAGAGATTAAAACCAAATGCTGTGCCTACAATTTTCTCTCACAGTAGACTAAACACCTTGGGACAGCGAGTGAGAACCGACCTGATCTTATGCTTGAATGTAAACAATGACTGTAGTAGGTTTAAAAACACTATGTAGAACTTTTACTACGGTTTACTATAAAAAAATTATGTGGGATATATAAGTGAGTCTGTTTCGGTAATGTTGTTTAAATAAGATGGTAATGAATATGCTTACCGTGAACAGATGTTGATAGAAAGCGCAGCTCCTTACAACATACACTCTCTCTGTCAGTTAGCATACAAGAACAGTTGCTGCAGAGACATAGCTGATTTTGCCAGCTGATTTCTGATTTTTTTTCATTTTTAATTTCAGTTTGGTGTTTTCTGTATTGTCCTCTGTTTTCTGTTATGCTCCGATTGAAATGGAAAAGACTGTTAAGACAAATAAAATGAGCGCATACTGACAACTTTTGTGCACGTGTATTAACAATGTTCATCTTCTGCTTATTATTTTATTGACATTCACATCTGACAAACAACATGATTACCTCTCTGTAGCGTTAAGAGAACGAGTTTGGACTCCAACCATTTGACGTTGTGTAGTTAGATTGGCACAAAATGGTGGCCACCTAGTAATTTTATTTTTCAAAATTTATACAACCTCTAATAATTAGTTTTTATTTTACATTTATAAAGCCAATTTCAGTGTAAATCTATTAAGCCTTAAAATTCTGTATAGGCAGGGTACCCTTTAATTAAAATAAATATAGGTAATGTTGTGCTCCCATCATTATGCCAAAATCAGAACAGGTATGGCAGGTGTGTAACTGGAGCATGTCTAGCTAGACTCGAGGCTTTCCCACAAACCACTGCTGCCTTAACCAATCGAAACAAAAGCCAACTACTGTGTTAACACGTAGTAGTGATAATATTCTAGTCTACCGACCAGCACAGAGCTCCTGACGTCATTCAATATGCCTATTATTACTTATTAATAATTTATGCTAGAATATCATTTTTAAAAAGATGCAGAAAGGCACATTAAAAAAAACTAATTTAATTTCTCAATTCACCTCAAAGGTGAGACCCATTTCTGTGGAACACTACAGGCAGTGGAAATTTTTTTTATATAAAAAAAATCACTGCGAAAACCGACTACTACAGCTACTACTGCCATGCTAAAATAAAGTCCAATGGTAGTATAACTGCATAGTCAGATACATCTGATGTAAATGTAAATCTGATGTGTCAACAAAATTACAAATATAATTGCTCTTCCTTTCTCAACTGTGATCCAAACACTTTTGACAAATAACATATTGATCTTATGTGAGCAAGGCACAGTGACAGACAGCAAAGCCCCAGAGGCAAGCTGCAGCTGGAGGACATCCGACCCGCAACACAGCGATCAATGCTGGGGAAATGACATCACACCCCTGGAGACGGTGTGGGGGGAAACATCACAGTGAGCAGCAGGAAGACCACTGCTCAGGATGCTATTTTTGCCTCGCTGAGATCTGACCACTGCTATTGTTTTGGTTGGTGTCTGACCCCTGACCAGCATGATGAACAAGATCGGGAGAAAAAGGGCCAGGAGGTGCTGTGGTACAGCTGCTGTTGTCGAGCTCTGAGTGTCTTTGAATGCAGCAAAAGAGCGAATCATGCCTCCAGTCCTGTGGAGGAGCCCATTCAAGCTCTGTGCTGCTATAAATTTCAATCACGTGGTGTTTGTTTGCATAGGTTACTTGGCCTCAAAACACTGCACCACCAATATCGCACTTTTAGGGCATCCAAAGAAGGTCATGTCAAGACAGAACAGCAATACAATCAGGGAAATAAATGCATATTCATACCCTTTTCACTCCAATGTGAAAGATGAAACTTTAAAAAACAAAAACAAAGGGTACTGTGCAACATTGGCATATCTGTGGTCAAACCATGTGGTGTGGTATTACAAAAAGAATACAGCTTTTTTTGTCTGGCTGAGCTGCTCCTCTGACAACAAATACAAGCCCAACCTATCAGCAGAGTACGTAAGCATGCAGAGAACAAAATGACAACAAAGCCCAGTCTCTAGAGGAATGACATCACCAAAGTGCCCATATCAGACCTGTTGTGACGGTCTGGTATTTCCTCAGTGCTGAACTTCAAAGACAGTGGAGAGACATAAGTTTTCATAGCACCTACTCCTTTCTCGGGATGGGTACCAAATCCCTGTATTAATACATGCCCTTGGGCTAAATTACGAAAGACCTTAAGCTCTGTCCTTATCGGTTCTACTTTCAGTATACTGGATAAATTAAGAAAACACATGCTTATTACTGCTGTATACACACTATTTTGCACATTTTATCTCACCAATTGTTTCAAATTTGCTGATTAATTAATTCCTTTATGATACATGTTAATCCCAAAAGAGAGAAGCACAATGAGAATGTATATGTACAAAATATAATAGCTAGTTATTTTAATGGTATAATTATACTGTTAAATCTTAATTAATACCTATCCTTATTCCTCCCATAGTCAACCCCACCAAAAAAACTAGATTTTCAACTTCAAATGACAATGTAATAAATGTGACAAATTCCAATACCTCTCCTGGCCTACATAGTACATACTCCAGTTCACGCTTTTCTGATGATGAAATGTGCGCGGTGCACTCTAGGAACTCTAATAACACTGCTTCATGGTCCTTTTCTTATGCATAGACAATGTTTTGGACCACGTCTGTATTAAACAGGTTTGGTTGATTGGAGTTTCCAAACAAATAAACAGGGTGTAGACTAGGGATATGCAAGACTAGACGACGAAACGGTACAGCTGCTGCTAATGAAGACTAAAAACAATAGTCGATTACACAAAAAATACACAAGATTCATTCCAAATAATGTTACTTTAAAGTTATATTTAAGCTTTTTAGGTGACACAATAAAATACAAATGTTTAAAAACATAATACACTATTTCTGAAAATGCATCTGGTGCAGAAATGTAATCTTTTTATTTTACCTCAGACGTGCAAGCCGTGGGAGTATTTTAGGTAAGTTAGCTTAGCATAAGAGAGACTAGCCAAAGCAAGCAAAAGCCCATCACGTCATTCACTTCAACACACCATCGCTGTGATCCTGTTCACTTTATTTGGTTGAGGAAGACTTAAAGGAATAGTCTACTCATTTTCAATATTAAACTGTTATTACCTTAACTAAGAAGAGTTGATACATACCTCTATCATCTTAGTGCGTGCACGTAGGCGACACTTCGATAGCATTTAGCTTAGCCCCATTTATTCAATGGTACCAAACAGAGATAAAGTTAGAAGTGACCAAACACATCAACGTTTTTCCTATTGAAGACGAGTAGTTATACGAGCAAGTATGGTGGTACAAAATAAAACGTAGCGCTTTTCTAAGCGGATTTAAAAGAGGAACTAGATTTTATGGCGGAATAGCACTTTTGAGTGTACTTCGACTCGCCTAAAAAATCCACTCCCCTTCTCCCACTCATAATGGGAGAGGGAGAGTGTTACTGCGCCGAGTCGAAGTACTCCCAAAAGTGCTATTACGCCATACAATATAGTTACCCTTTTAAATCTGCTCAGAGAAGCGCTACGTTTTATTTTGTACCACCATACTTGCTCGTATAACTACTCGTCTTAAATAGGAAAAACGTTGATGTGTTTGGTCATTTCTAACTTTATCTCTGAATGGTACCATTGAATGAATGGGGCTAAGCTAAATGCTATCGAAGTGTCGCAGCGCGCTCCAGCGCTTACGTGCACGCACTAAGATGACAGAGGTATGTATCAACTCTTCTAAGTTAAGGTAATAAGATAGTTTAATATTGAAAACGGATAGACTATTCCTTTAAAATTGATGGACTTCATCAACCCTTAAAGAGCATCTATTCCATTGCTAAAAAACAACTTTATGCTGTGTATTTGTACACATAATTTTCCACATACCGTACATTTTTGTAGCTCCAGATTTCCCTGTCTTCCTGAAACGGATTTTGTACAAAACTGTCCCTGATTGGCCAGCTAATCTGTACGTTTTGATTGGCCCTAATACCTCTAAAGTCAGCAGGAAATGGGACACTACTTACTATGTTTGTAAGATTTGTGCACAATGCAATGCTTACAGGAGTTAACAGGCTGTGAGTCCAAGCGTGAGGAATTATGACAATGTCGGTCTTGTCTACATCACCAATCCCAGGAAGTAAAATGTTGCCTACAATCCATGTGTTTGTTGTAGTCCAAAAAAAGAGATTTATGTTCGAGACGATAACTTGCGTCATTGTTTACTCTAGGGATATGTAACTTTTGCATATTGTTAACATGTACTAATACATACTCACACACCAAAGGAAATGTAAAATCATGAATCGTACCATTGGTGCTCTTTAATACACAATATCGGGGCAGAAAATGATCAAGTCAAGGTAGGAGCTGGCATAATCAGACTATGTTTGCGAATATGAAAGAGGCCACTATCCTAACCGAATTTGACCCCCCAAGCCTGTTTCGTTTGACAAGTGTGAGCTCCACTTGCAGAGGTGGGCTTGAGCACGAAATGCAGTGTGATTGCAGATCAAAGGCCAAAACGATGGTCATTCAACTTCATCTGCCTTCGTTAAAACCTTTTGATGCACACAGCACGGTTACATGAAAGTCTGAAGGGCATAAGCGATAGATTGACTAAGCAATATGATAGGAATGGTGAGAGGGCTGTGCGTCATCAAATAACTCTAATTAACAAGCCACAAACTAATGCTAAGAGAGTGCTTTACCTGCGGTTTTCTTCAAAACAATGCGATCCTAATGACGAAATCATGTTCTGCCTCAGACCGAAAAAGTACAGAGTGAGTGCAAGCCTGTGGGGGAGTGGGCAGGGGACACGATCACACTCGGTTCGAGGCAACCGTGCCAAAATATGAATGCGCCCTAAGAGTATGTAGCTATAAGAGCAGTTTTGCATGACAAAAAAAAAGTGTTGAATAATTTTTGTGTGTGTGCTTGTTTCTTTTTTTAATGACAGCCCTAGTGTTAAATAATCATAGGGAAGTGCACTGCATATTTATGACCTGTTTTCAGTGCACTGCATATTTATGACCTGTTTAGCTGCATTAATTATAGGATTTGATAGAAATTAAGAGATACGTTTTTAAATTGAATCATATATGCACCTGCAAAGATTCGTGACTGTGGTCCGCATGTTTCTTACTTTTAGACTAGTCAGTAACAAAAAATTCAATTTAATAGCTGTTAAATAAATCCTAGCACACATCCCTAATAAATGCCAGGTCTAAAAAGGGCCTACGAAAAGTGTGTTTATTGTGTGAAAAATAGGGTTGCAAAGGGGCAGAAATTTCTGGTATTTTTTTTAACTTTCCATGGAAACTTAATCCTGATCCACCTAAATGTTTTCTCAGTCAGTGTATTTGTCTTTACAATGGTATAATGTTGTTACACACTAGCTTACACACAGCACAAGGAAGTTTTAAACAAATGTATGTAATTTAAGTTAATACATGCAAAGATGGACATTTAAACATTATTTTGTGTGCAGGACTCAAGAAATTACCTATGTATTTTATCGAAGAAATAATGCAAGTACAGGAGATGTGGCCTCAATGGCTCTTCAGTAAGCATGTTTGAGCTGGCTTAATTTAAAAACACCTTGCACTGAAGTATTATAACATATATCAGTGCATTGTCTCAATATGCATAAGGTATGTTTGTAAAAACTACTTTAATTGCCTGATATAACTATGGCCTAATCATGGATTAATCGAAACCCTGTCTGGGACACTGCCCCAATGAGTTATAATGATAATAACGTCATTGTTATTTCCCTCCCTCCCACACACTACAGGAAACTAAATGAAGTTTATCAAAAAAGAAACAAATTAAATTTCACTATCTTACAATATAGCGAAACAATATACAAAGCAGAAGCAATATTTAACAACACCGATAGGAAGACAAATTGAGGTGGTTATTATGGCACGTGCAGAAATATGATGCAGTAACATACAATAAAAAGTACACAAGGTAAAACCTGCTCCATGATCAGCATTAACCTTAAAATACAGTTAACTACAATTGAGGAAATACGCAACTTCCATCTAATAGGTCTGCTGATGAATTTCCCCACCAAACTGGACAGACAAGTGCATTTTCCTGATCACTTTAAAAAGCCTAACACAAAAGGCTCTTTTAATCACAACTGTTAACACCTGACACTTCATCCGGTGTCAAATATCCTCTGAGAACTAGGTTAGCTTACATGAGTAGTAGGACGGGCTACAAAAGAATCTTGTTACTTCTCAAACTGCTTCAGAGTAAGAGATAAACATTTTTTTTTTGTTTCGATAAGATAAACACAGCTACCCAGGTCTAAAGGCTTACTGCAACGTCACTGCTAAAAAGATCTTGGTCTATTCTGAATAAGCCAAATAGTGACTAATGCATTTCATGTTGCAAAGCCAGCAGAATACCTCAAACACTAAAAGAGCTTGATCTGTCTTCTGAGTTTCCGTAATCTTTCTGATTATCTTGCATTTGGCGCATAATCAGAGATGAATGCAGCATCAGATTTAAGGCTCAAACAGGAATGACAGAACAAGTCTGAAACACCAGGTGCATTTTTCAGAAGTGCACAGGTCTGCTGACAGAATGACAATGTGGACAGATAAAAGACACAGGACAGGGATGGCGGTGTTGTTTTCGCTTTTGACTGAAAAGAACAAATGGTTATTCAGCGGAGAATTTTTGCTCGCTCACCACCCACACTGAAAGACAGAATGACAAAGCGAGGGTGCGACCTAGGAAGAGATGTGGAGAGCCAAGCTTAATTCAAGACTCTTTGCAGCTTTGCCTGTTGCAGTCTTTTTATCTTTTTCTTTGAAACTGCTTTCTGTAATTGCTAAAAAGTCCCACTGGACTGACCCATCAATCCCTAGGGCCCTATGATTTCCGCGATGCGGAAAACGCGGACGGAATCACGGAATCCAAGCATAAAATGGAACTTAAATGCGGAATCTCACAGAATTAGGAACATTCTGGATTTAGTCATTTTTAAACCTCATTTAACTCATTAATAAATTTAAATCCTGAAATTTTATTTAACCATTAAAACCAGAAAAAAATAAAAGACTGAAAACATGGATTTTAATAATAAATAAAACATATTTCATAGGGCCCAAAGTCCCATCAGTATTTTGTCCCGCTAACTGTAAAAATGTACAGCTTGAGGTACCTCTGGTTCTTCTGTCCTGAGCACACAAAAATAAAAATCATGGGAAACTAGTGAAGAACATCTTGCCCTACCTAATAATCTACATGCTCTCATAAACCCTCAATTCAGCACCCCAACGAGCCCTTTAATTCAACTATTCATGAATATCAGTCATGTGACCTTTTACATTATTCCAGTTGCCTGCCGCCATCTTGAGTACCTACCGAGTACCAGTAGGCTACTGACAAGCATTGGCTAGCTTGCTACGATTTACGGATTTCTTATTTTTTACTCTCTATGATTTTTACGAATACGGGAAATGGCTACAAAAGAGATTTTGCACCTCGACTGTCAAGAAAAGAAACGCTACTATATATCTTGGTTACGGTGTGATGCCTACTCGATCTCTGAAGCGTTCTTCCAGCCGCTGTCCGCTGCTACCGAACTACCACTATTTACCTGGATCTCTACACATGAACGCAAGCATTGAGAACATTGTTTGCTAAAAAGAAAGGTTTTGAACAACTGACTTTGGATGTTATTTCTTTTCCACTCTATTGAATGGCTTTGCAATGTATCGCTTTGCACTGTCATTTAAGGGATGCCATCTGAAACGGTCTCGTTTATACAGGCACTGCAGCTCCACCTTGTGTTTTTTAAAGAGATGTGCAATCATTGTGGTGATCTGAAATCATCGCAATAAGATCAAACACTCGTGATGAGACGATAATTTAATCTTTGCGACAGCCCTACCCTAGACTAGCTCTTGGCTGCACAATATGCTTCCCCTTCCTCTCTCCCAGCTTCTACAGCCATGTTTCAAGGCCTCCTGATAAAAAAAAACAGATATATGGTCTCATTGCAACCATTACACAGGCTATCTGTATAATGCACCGAACTCTCAGTGCAATGTAAGCAGGAAGCTGACCACAGAGTTCGTCATCTCTGTGAAACGCCAGAGTGATGGCCAACATCTTTAATGCATCAGACAGACTGGTCATAAAAGCAGAATATCATGCAGCAGATGACATCATGTCGACACTTGCTGCTGTTCGGCCGAGTGACGCATGCTGCGAAGGTACGTTTAACAAAGCACGTGACAACGCTTGCATCCTGTTAATGGTGTCCTTCAGGCAGATTTTATGGGAAGGGCTGTTTTACAGCATCTGCATACTGATGCCTCTTTGGGGGGGTACTACTGTTGCAATGACTCCAGGTTTTAAATCAGCTAAATATTTACAAGCTACCAATTTAACAAACAAAATGTGTGCCACTAAATGATTAGTATTTAAGAAGCAGCACGATAATTGAGCAATTCATGAAGTAATCAATCAATAAATTATAAAATGTGTAAGCATTAAGCTACAGAAAATGAACAAAAATACATTCCCTAATAGGTTTTTAGTATGAGAGCACAAAGCAATGTGTCATGTTTGCTTGTGCATTACTGTCATTTTACCACAGATAAGGATGTTAAAGAGTTTACTGAACATTGTGCACTGACAGCAATGTAACTAGGGCTGCACAATTCTTGCTAAAACGTAAATCACGATTTTTCTTCATGGGAAATGAGATCATGATTCCCTCACACGATTCACTTTTTTTTTCAACCAAAATATTTATTTCACTCAAGTAAAATGTGTTACACATGACTTTCAGTTATAATACAGTGCTGGACATATAAGTAAGAGTCTCAAAACTAGTGGTCAACCGATATCTTTATTTATGGCCGATACAGATATTTAGAAAGCTGTATGGCCAATATAACACAAATGTTTTTTACAGTAAATAAGAGAGAAACAAAATTGGTGAAACTAAAAAAAAACATTCGTTATGCATAACATTTATGAACATACCCTTTTGATGTACTTCAAACATATTTACAAGGCATAATTAATGTGGATCTGACACCTCACGGTACTGTTTGAATAAGTTGGTTGAACCAGTGTGTTAAAAAGTGAATAATGAGTTGCCTTTATGGAACCAATTACTCTCACCACCAGGATTGTCCACAACAATTGTGCTTATTTTTTTCTCTTTTGTGTGAAAATTGCCAGTCCAAATCCACCAAGTAAACCGTCTATGTGTTTAGGTCTGCCGCCTTCATACACATCACACGAGTGACAGCGGAAACACCGCAAATAAGAATGAGAAAGAAGAGAAACTATCGGGTCTGATTGGTGAATGAATATAGGTTTGGTTTATAGCATCTTGGATTGTTGTAAAGTAAATACATGAAAACGTCAATAATGCATCTGAATACAGGGAAATACTGTACATGCAAGTGCATCGCTGTCATTTAAAAAAAAGATCACATGTATGTATCAATCAAGATTGTGATTCTTTTTTCAATTAATCGTGCAGCCCCTAAATGTAACATGTCTAATTATATAAAGTACTACTAGAAAAGATGTTTCAAACTCATTTCATCTAAAATTCGTAGAACTATGTTCGGATTAACTTGATTAAAAACTATTTCGAAAGTATCAACAGAAAAAAATCTCCTTTTATATGCACAAGCTGCACTATTCATTCTTATAAATGCCATGCCCTTTATACAAGAGACAGTGAGGTGAAAGTTCCATCCATGTGCATGTCTGAGATCACACAGTCATGCTCAGCACAAAGAGAGATCTGCTAAGAGGTGCACGGTTGTGTGTCAGCAGGTGTCACATGAAGAATTGTGCAAAGTCACTACTATACACAAACACACACACTAGGCTCCGTCAGTCTAATATTTCACTGACATCAGTCTAATATCAAAACAGATGCGCTTCTGTTGAAGATCAAAGGGTGCGTTATTTACCAGTTTTCAGCTGAGATTTACCATCTGTTAATGAATGAGTTAATGAATGTGGCATAAACCTACAATGCTATTTGCTCAACTTGACATTACCTAAACATTCAATCTCTTGTTATCTAAATAATATCAGATTTACTCATAATATAAACAAAGATTTAAATACTTAGACAGAGGTTAGCAAATAAAATGCTACCACATACAAAAGCTCTTTCACTTTTCAGTACTGAAAAAGCATAGGACAGAATGCTATCATTCTGAACAGTTGTGTTTATCCAGTGTTACCTATGCTATACTGGAATAACACAACTAGTCAGAATAGACTGCTTGATTACAATAACAAAGATTTATCAGTTTGTTTATGGAATGATAGAAAAAAACTACAGGGTGCTGTATATGGGTTCTATCAGGGGCGTTTCTAGAGGGGTGAAATTAAAAGTAAGATTTACAATTAGATGTTTCTTGTATCATTGGTATGTTATGAAAGCATGCTTATATAGATTCACAATAAATCATAAAAAAGAGGTTTCATAAACGGTCACAAACTAGCCACCCTCTAACCACGCTTTCTGAAATCTTAGTTTAACACCACATGCCAATGTGTCCTCAGCTCTCAAAGAGAAGCAAGAATTAAAACTCTGCCTGATGCAAACATAGCCTTTAACAACTGCGTGTTACAGTATATAGTTGACAGAGATCCAACATTTACATTTAAGTATTTAGCAGACGCTTTTATACAAAGCGACTTGCAAAAGATATTAGAGCGATTTGTCTTAGGAAAGCAGTAGTCGCTTACCATCATTTGTTTAAAGTATGACTGAAACCGCTCTCAGACTTACCCTAAGACTCTGACCAAATTTGAAACCTTGGACCGAGGAAATGCTCTTAAAAACAAACCACAGGGAAATACTGCTAACCAGTATTTAGTAACCTAATCAGCATAAACCATCATAAAAACACAACAGAGTATAAATGAATACCAAGGAAAGCTTTATGCATGCTCTTGAAGCATTTCTAAAAGCCAAAAGTTTTTTGATATTCAAAACCAGTTCATCATGAGAACAAACCATGTGACTCTCCTCTTTAGAGGTAAAAAACAATTATCATAAGCAGGATGTAGGACATAACTTAACCATCAATATAACATGGTGAGGCTTAGGCTTGATTCCTAGTGTCATTGCTCGTCATGCAATGTAAACCTAAAAGCAAACACATTTCTTGAAGTGCCATGCAGTGATAGGTCTGACATCCCTCCTTGCAAATATTCACCATGGCAACCACAGTTTCCCTCAAAATATCATAGTTACTCAAATAAAGCTATGGTACTTACTTGGCATGAGAACTGACACTGAAAAACATGGCTGCTAAAAATACTCTACTGCTGTTGACATTGATCCTGTCATTCTTTAGAAAAGATCGTGTATTCATTTATAATTGTAAAATGCTGTAGCTATGGTACTTTGACGTAAACTGGTTACCATGATGAATGTTTGTAAGCAAACCAAAAGGCCTTGTTGTTGCCCTTACCTTCAATGGCAATGACATGCTCTCGTATCTGATTCTGCAGCAGTGGCTCCTCCACCCGCTCCAGCAGCTCGTAGATAGAGTAAATGTTCGGATGGACGGACTCGAACCTCTGGATCTCAGCTCTGATCGCGGCTGAGTTCGCCAGGTGCTGCTGATAATTCATGTTTGCAATGTGATCTCTTCAATTGCAATCCGATATGAAAGTGTCCAGCGAGTGTTTGCTGACAAATTAGGTGATATGATGCAAACACGTAAACCCAGAAGTCAGGGCAGATGTCCTCCTGAGGTCTCAAAAGCAAAGCGAAATGTATGTTGCTTATATCCAGACTGGGTATCAAGATAATATGCGACCACAGATGGCAGCAAACTAAATAATGAAACGTTAACAATCTAGCCGGCTTGCAGTAAACAAGGTGCCAACCTACCACAAGGGAGACAAACTAGCAGATGATTTTGTATCCGTGCATGTCATATTAGAATATGTATGTGTATTAAAGCAGAAGTCCAGGCGATTGAAGGAGATCTGCCGTTGTCCGGATCTAAAATCCCAAAGAAGAGTCATATGCCCCATATTCCCATAAGCAAAACACAGAAACCCCCCAAATCACCATGCATCGACACTACTGGCTATAACAGATAAGAGAAGGCCAGCTCGGGTCTACAATCCGATGCGAGGAAAGTCCACATGGTGACGTCCGGCTGTTTAATATACACCGCCCAGTCTCCGCGGCGAAATAAAGATAAACGATTAAAAATAGAACTCTGAAAGGTAGCGAGTAAGTTACAGTCCGGGTTGGCCGGGTATGTCTGCCGTGTTTGAGGGCAGTCAACTCGCTCTCTCCTGTTGTTCACTTCGGCTCATGCTGACATTACAACAACGAACAACCGCTAAACTACTTTCTGTGGTCTAGCTGCAAAACCGCAAAACCATAATGTGTGCGTCAGACCAGATAAAACACTATCGCTGGGAAGGTTTTTGGTGAGGTCTCTTGTTTTATCCGCAAAGATGGGTGCATTCCCTTTCCTCCCGCACTGAGGTCCGTCCCGTCTGTATCCTCTGAAACATCATTGCGCCTGCTCCAGCCTTTGGACGTTTCCTACTGGAAAAACGTCGGCTCGCTTTAGTGCGATCGTGTTGCTCATGGCTGCGCCCATTCTGCGCAGTAAGTTGTTAATGAACCCATTACTAGATACAGGTCGCCACGGCCTCTATGGGGCGCTGTGGCTGCATTTATCTCACAAGAAACACATGTCGGCCCAAGATATTGTGGGCCTCATACATTTTTTTGTCATTCAGCAGCATAGTTTAGTAGTCAGTGTACTGATCAGTAAGTTTGCCATAATTTAATTGCACTTAAACATTTGTTCCCTTAAAAACGGGGGGCATCAATGCTTAGGCCTACTATGTACCTTCTCCAGATATAATGTTACATTTTCTAAATCCTCTCTAATTCGCATGAGCCAACACAATAAAAATCATGAAAAATACATTACTTTATTAAATCTTAAAAACACACATAGTATTGGGACATACAGACAGGTAGTTAACATTTAAAATAAACATTTGGCTGATTTGCTTTTAAAGACACAGCATATATCAAGCAATATTGCAAAAAATTAATGTCAGAGCGATTTCGGTTCTGCCTCTTGTGGTAATATTTCACAATGCGATAACCTTGTCATGTTCAAATATGCAGCAATTCAGGATCTTCACCAGTGCCCAAACCCAAAAATGTGATTTACTAATTCAAAACATTGGGAACTGATTTAGACAAATGAATACTGTGTACATAAACATACTGCCAAATTAGGGTGGCCAGGACAGCCCTATTAACGTTTCCATTTTAAATGAGGAAGCTGTGTTTTTTCTGGTTAAATGGCAAAAATAATGTTTAAAATTCTAACCCAATATCAGTGCTTGACAAATTTGAGTGTTCACAAAGAACCAGAGACAGAATGTTTGAGAAATGGAATCTCAGACATGTCCTCAGAGTCATATTATAACGCGGGTGTGATCTCTTCCACACCTCCTATAAAGGTTAAATATTAAGGTTAAGTCGTAATTGGTGTGGGCTTATAGACTTGGTAATAAAAAACAGACTAGGCTGGAGAGTGAGTTCACAGCCAGCAGGCAATAACCGAGCCAGTAAAATGAGAGCCAATATAGTCCGGCTATGTGTAACACCCTTCTACCCTAAATAACCTTGAATTTGGTTGCATGCTGTTTTTTGGAAATAAACTAGTGAGAAGTACAAAATTCTATCATGTAAGCAAAGTCAACAGATGTTCAAGGTGTTTGCTTTCATTTCTTTGACATGTTCTAAGCGTATGCTCATCGTCTATTCTTGGGCAATGGTTAGACGTCTATTAGACTTTCACTGACAGCCGAAATTTTGCTTTGTTTTAGCCAGAATTGCTTGCTGGGCAGTTTGTTACAGTGACTATTACACCTTGTAATCTGCCTGCCTGAGTCTAGACTGTGTGTGCTGTATTTGGGAGGGTTACCGAATGACCCTTTTACCTTTTCCCCAAAAATTTTTATTTATTTAAATTAAATGTAATTGTTTGTTTTCTTTATGTACATTAACACATTTGTGTAGTCTTGTAACAAGTAAAGTGCCCTATCCATACTTGTCCAAATGCCAACACACTGGATTTATTTAAAGAAAGCACTTTCTGTCCATTCCATCTGTATCTAATTCTGATAAAGTATAATGTTGCTAAATGTCTTGCACAGCTGAATTCGATTAGACTCAGTTTTACTCAATGGCCTCCTCTATCCTGGTTCCATCAACCAGAAGGGAATGAACTATTCTGTTTCGTTTCCTTCCACTGCTTGTTGCTTTTATGCAGCATTCATGGTTCCCAACTGCAAAGTGTGTCTCAGTTCCATCATCTGTAAATTCACCCTGCACGTGAGAAATTTAATCAGCCTTGTAACTAAATGATCACAAATCGTAGGAATAAATATGGTGTTTGATATTTCCATAGCCAGACAACTTATCCGTTCTTTATTAGCTGCCATTACTCTGATTTAAATATTTAGTTCATTATAATATGAATATTTTCTTATAATTTACTTATCCTCATGCCATCACAGATGTATGTGACCTTGTTTCTTAAGTTGATAACAAACAATTTTACACTGAAATGCTTTCATGTTCTCTTATATGGGAACCAAAACGGTGAAGCTCCAAAAAGCACACCCATCCATTAAAGTTCCATTTTTCTGTGGGAGGAACAGCTCATAATTTGGCAGAAACTTCATGACATAACAACTCAAAAACAAAAAGCTAAACATGTCACATAACTTTGGAAAGCTGGGATTCCTGTGATTTGAATGATGTAAACCCTTTTAAATGTCTTTTAAGGTGTTTTTTTTTTTTTAGCTTTTTTCAGGAATGCTAAGGAATTAACTGTAGTATTGTAATATTTACCATGGTATCCATTTTCTGCCCATTGCACCACACATCCATAGTGTCTTTCTCTGGCAAAACAGAAAATAATTCATTTTATTCATGTTTGTCTTTAGTTACGGCATTAAATGAAACTTTACTTTAGAGATTAAAAAAGCCATTCTGGGAAATACTGTTGAAACTCTTCAAATGTCTGTTGTTTATATGAAAACTTGCTAAATAAAATATCAGCAAATTTGGTAAGGACTCTGTCATTATGTTCTGTTCTGTTAGTACTGTAAATGCAGTCCAGACGTATACTATAGCCAAAATGTTAACAGTGTGGCTGGATGTAGATTATACTAAGGAATAAGCCTTTCAGCAAAACTGAAGGAACTTCAGAAGGGAGAATATCAGAAGGGAGGTGTCCTACCCAGAACTATCCTGCAATCATTACCACCCAGTTTCAGCAGCCATGTTTTGGAAATCTTTGCTCGATTATCCAAAAATGTTTGAAGACTTTTTCCATTGATCTCCAGTGTGTACTCATAAGTGAACCCATTGATTGCCTCAATGCTTATGGTTGCTTTCGTGTCTGTGCTCCCAACAGGAAATGTTTCTCTGCCTACCAGTTTGAACATCCAGTCCCTTCTCAAGACCTCCTTTAAAAAAAACAAAAGTTTGTGAAATTAAATGTAAAATGCTGAACACACACATACTCATTATTTTTGGTATCAGTTTAGCATAGACTTTTTCTATTGACTAATGTTTTGTATTGATCTAACAATATTTTTCCACCTTTACATTAATTACATTTACAGGTCTCCACAGTCTCCAGCTGATTCTTCCTGTTATGGTTCTCTATCATTATGAACATATGTGAGACCGGCCCCACACAAATGTAATATATAGAAAATATTCTCTGTATAACAAACCCCAGCCCACTGTAAAACAATATTTAAAAAAAAACATTAAAATGGAAATTAAATAGAAAATATTCACTAGCAGCTCTCACCTTGCCATTAATGTAAATAACACGTTTCCCTGTAGTTGTTCCATGTTCAAACTCAACCCTGTAAATCCCATCACTCAGTGACACCTCCCACATCCCCACAATGTCTCCTGACATCTTGAGTTATGAATATGATCCACACTTCCTTGTCTCCCTTTACTATTTTAATGCTTTGTAATGTCTGTGTAATGCCTGTTGATAAATCAATCTTTAAGTGCTGATTAAATTGCTGTAAAGTATTGAGGTTGCTACCCATTGCTCACTCAGCAGCTAGTGCATTAGTGTAAGAGGCTTAAATGATTAAGCCAAGAGTTTTGTGTGTATTTATGTGTGAACCTGTGTGTTTTCCATTGTATGTCTATCAGTAAGTGATTTTGTAATTGCAGCACATACAAAATTGGATGGAAAAATACATAGAAGTGATTTGCAAAATCGTCTAGATTTTATTGATCCTGTCTGATCACCACCAACAGATGGCAGTCTCTCCTCTCTCAAGGTTCGAAATTAAAAATATAGAACTATATAGAAGCATAGAAACATTAACTATAAATATTTACAAACAAAATGTATCTCTCTTTTTCTCTATCTGTCTCTCTGTATTTTAAATGTAAAATTTAATGTAAAAATTAGGTATTATTCTTATGTAAATAGCCTACGTTACAAAAATAACGTACTAAACAATATTCGAGGCGAGGGCCTTAGATGTATTACGCAGGTGACGACATCATGATTATGAATAATGTAATATAGATTTCATATTATTTTTATTTGAAATTACTTTTATTGAAAATATTTAATATACATTATACTTTATAAAACAATTTGTTTTATATTTAATTTATGTTTAGTGACCTATATTTTATTTAATATTTTAGTGACTTGCATTGCGTAATATTAGCATATCAAAGGCGAGTGGGCGTGGTCGCGTATGGCTGTGAGATTCCGTTGTGAAAACTTTCTTCCAAATTCGTGGAGCTGAAAGTAATCATAAGAAGATCTACTGGAGACGATGATCCCGTGCTGAGGGTCCAAGAAGGTTTTTACACACTCTTTTTAAAGGATATGTCAAAACAAAATATCTTTACAGCTGGTGGAGTTTTGCGTGTCTTGTTCGAGCGTACTGGACGTGACTGAATATTATAATTGGGCAGTTTGCTTAATAGTCGATCTCCTTTTATTCCGTTCTTTGGATTTGGACATTATGTTTTTTACAGGAAAACGAGGCGGGACTGCATTATTCTTTTAGTAGTTTTCATTATATCCACGTTACACGTTTTCCTGTGTATTGGTCTGTGCTTGTTTGCTATTTAAATGTTCACGTTTTCTGTTTAGGTCGTTGGTGTCAAATGTCACATTTCTGCAGCATTATTAACATGAAACATCTTCAGGTACATATTCTTTTGTTAGCTCTGTCATGGACACAAGAATTAGATTTAAAGTCATCCACTGTCTCACATTACACAGGAACACAGGAAGGACATGCACAAATGCAATCCAACAGTTTTGTTAAAACCTACAGTAATGACAAGTTTTCAAGTTTCTCCAGCTCAGGGAACACCCACATACTAGGGAAGCCTCAGAATGACCAGAACATGGGCTCTATTCGAACCCCTACACGAAGGGTGCAGAAAGGGAAAAGACAGATACTAAAAAAGAAGCCCAGTTTAACTAACAGTACATCTCCTCATGAGCCAAGTCCAGTTCGAAAGACACCTCTGTCTACACCGCTGAGTGTCTCCAATGCCACCAGCTCTATCAACATCCTGGCTGGTTTTGCTGGTAAAAACCGTGTGCTGGTCATTTCAGCCCCCAATGACTCTAATGGATATTACAAGTTAATGATAAACCTTCTGAAGCCTGAGGTGTACTGTGAGATGGCAGAGAGACACATGCAGCAGATTATAATGTTTCACGAAAAGGGGAAAAGAGGAGGCAAGGTGAGACGTGTTAGCAGCCAGGGATCTGTGGTTGAGGAGTCTCTGAATCCATCCCTGGTACCCCGGCTGATGGCCTTTTTAAAGCTGGAGGAAGGCAAGTTTGGGATGGTGCTACTAAGGAAGACCTTGCAAGTCGAAGAAAGATACCCGTACCCCGTGCAGTTGGAGGCGATCTATGAAGTGATAGACCAGACACCTATGCGCAGGCTGGAGAAGGCCAGGCAAAAGGACTTTGTGCAGAAGTGCAAAGTTGCAGGAGTCGAGGGGCAGGTGGTGCAATCTTTCGCCTCAAATACAGGTGGTTTGCAGACCCGGGAGGACACAGCACTCAACCAGACAGCTCAGGCACAAATACCAACCACCATTTTTACCTCTACAAAATATACAACAGTGACAAAACGCACAAGAACGACTACTCTGAGTACTACAACCACAAAACCTCCGACTACAACTACTGTAGAAACCACAACATCCGCCACAACCACTTTTCCTCTAACAACAACTGCTTTTACCACCAACATACCAACCACGGAGAAGCAAGCAGATCCACACACAACAGTACATTGGACCACAGCTGAGCCAAACACATCCGAGTCAGTCCACCAGCCCTTATCAATCCTTTACAACAGCACCGCAATTCCCTCTATCATCTCGGAAAAACATGTAGACCACACAGAAAAGACTGCAACCTCACCAACACAAGCATACAAACAGAGACCCAAAAACAAACAGCCTGTGGTTAAAAAGGGATGGAGCAAGAAGATTAGTCAGCACGCAAAGGAATATGACACACACAGACCCACTGCTAACAAACCAGGGAAAGATCGCATGACCACACAAAAGGGGAAAACCAAAGCTGACGATGCTGACCGGAAAAAGAAGACCAGTAAATCTGAAAAGCCATCGAAAACGACGCCTGCAGGAAATGATGGGCCAAAAGTTGCAAAGGAGACAAATGTCAGTCTTCCAAATAAAAAGGCTGGAAAAAGGCCAAAAGTTTATGAAGAAAGGACTGCTATGGGTCAGCCAGTCGATCCCAAGAAATCTCTAGGAACCTTTCTGAGTTACTTTGAGAGGAGACGACGCCTCATAGTAAGTATTGTATTGAAAAATAACAGTTTGAAAAGCCACGAGAGCTTATATGTTACAATCGTTTAATTATCCTTGTGGTAATATTGCTCTTAAACATCAATAGCAACCAATGTTCAAGTAATATATAGCTCATTTTCGAACACAATTTTGTTAAATTTATGGTAACGTGTGCTTTAATAGTCATTTTTACTTTGAACGTGTCTCTTCCCATCATTATTTGGAGTCAGAATGTCCTGTTTTATTAATCCTGATATAGGTAAATACAAATACCATTTTCAAGGTAGCCTATGCTGTGTTCCACTGTCCACGAGACAATGTCTTAAACCTTATGGTCTTTTCTCTAATCTTGTCTGCAGGTAATTACTGCTCCAAATGAGCAGAATCATATGTACAGTGAGCAGAGAGATGAATACCTAGAGCAAGTGTGTAATATGGCCCTGCGAAAAATTTCCATCATAACCATTTTTGGGCCCCTCATGAACAGCACCATGAAGATTGATCACTATCAGACAGGTCAGTACTGCTAGTGGTCTTTGTTTGCTGCCATATCTATCAAACTCTTCTCATTGACTTTTTCTTTAACAGAACAGGATAAGCCTTTGCGTGGGCTGCCAGGAAATGACCTCGTCAACCAGGAGCTCATCACCGCATTTCGGAAGCAGTTTGGGATGATAAATAATGATTTTAACATGTTGCTGACTGATTTTGACATGAAAGTCATGGTGTGTGGTAATGCACCTATAGTTCCTTGCATGATGTGAATGAGAAGTAAATCATATAATAATTTTTGTAGGTTGTCTGAAAAAAGGTCACCATAGCTGTCACTGGGGTAGTACGCTTTCAAAAAGTGCCGCTTTGCACCTAAAGAGTTCATGTCAGTACCTCAAAGGTACATATTGGTACCAAATGTATGTATATCTGTAAATGTTAAAAGACAAGTTCGGTATTTTAGACTTAAAGCCCTGTTTTCAGCCCTGTTTATGGTGAAATAGAATGGTTTTGACTGAAATTTCGACATTTACGGCTGCCCTGAGTTTTTTTGCGTGTTTGTGTTTCAGCTCAGACCTCTACAATGGGTATAATGGTGCACTGGAACAATCTTTCCTAAAATGCATTAAACTTTTGTTTACAAAGACGTGAAACTCACAGAGTGGTCAGGGGTGTTCACTGGTATGCTCACACAAAAATCGCTGCAAAAGATGCTTTCCAACAGCTGTTTTAGCATTCGTTGTTAACATGTGGACCTATTTTCCCAAACGCCTCACACCCGTACATTCTTCCTAGAGCTTGAATAATAAACACTCCAGCCCAGGTGGTGGCGCTAATCCGCCTTTGCCAATTGCAAGAATAGAAACAAAGTTCCCGGCGCGGAGTAATACCGTACCTCACAGGACATCTAATACAAGTCAATGGACAGGGCTCCAGACTAACTTTTTTCACTAGGAGCATAGTGGCCCCCAACTGAAAGTTTTAGGGGCGCAACCAGAAAATTTAGGGGCACACACCGTAAATCATCATGCTAACCAAATATTCACATTTCTACTAATTTCCACTGTATTACTAATAAATACTTTAATGATAGATGCAGAAAGTACAATGTGCTGTTTCAAATTCAGTGTCACATTTTATTGTGCACTTTTGGGAAAAAAGGTCAAATTTACTGGTTGCACATGTGCGACTGGATGTAAAATTCAGTGGCACACTCTCAAATTTTAGGGGCAAAATGCCACCATTTGGGGGCATTCTGGAGCCCTGATGGAATGAACCTGTTGGAATGCGTCTTTTGGAGTGATTTTTGTGTGAACAACATACCAGTGAACATCCCTGACCACTCGGTGAGTTTCACGTCTTTGTAAACGAAATGTTAATGTATTTTAGGAAGGATTGTTCCAGTGCACCATTAAACCCATTGTAGAGGTCTGAGCTGAAACACAAACACGCGAAAATTCTCAGGGCAGCCGCAAATGTCGAAATTTCAGTCAAAACCGTTCTATTTCACCATAAACAATCTGAAAACAGGGCTTTAAGTCTAAAATACCGAACTTGTCCTTTAACTTATGTATTTGGACCTTTTTAAAGGGTACTGCCCGGGGGGCAACCTTCCGATCTGTCTGATGAAGCCAATACGGAAGTGACATAAACTGCAATTCAGTGACTGGCGCCTTGAGGCTGGCTCCAAAAGGGAGTTAATTCCCATAGACTCCCATGTTAAAAATGCCCAGCTTTACAGTAGAAAACCACTGCTGTCACTAGACTCGAGCTAGGCGGGCGTGGTTTCGGCAACCAGCCAACTCAGCTTCACCCATGTCCCGCCTCTTTAACCATTTTCGGTTCTCCGCGAGTGATTCGTGGTGACGCACGGCCAAGATGGCGACGGCAGGCAACGCCTACTTTAAGCCTCAAAAACGATCTTCACAAACCAATGGGTGACGTCACAGACACTACGTCCATATTTTTTTACAGTCTATGGTACTGCCACAGTGACAGCTTGAAATAATTTTTTACCTTTTTTTTACATGACAGAAATTAAATTTTTAATAATTAACTTTTTTTATCAGTTATGTTTTTGTTTTCATTCTCTCAACCATTTTTTCAGATTTCATCAAATTAAATCTATCTATCCCTCTTTCCACAGCAACGATACGAAGTCCCGATTGTCATGAAAGCGGTGTTTGACTACATTGACACGCTGTCAACTCGCATTAAAGAGGTGGAACAGCAGAGGAAGCTTGGCGTCATGTGCGGTAAAGAAGATAAATCAAGATCTTTAGAGAACTTTCTCTCTAGGTTTGTGATTTTGTTTTAATAAACAGTGCATAATGTATTAAGAAAGAAAATGGTCATCCACATTCATTTTTGTTTCCATGTGTCTAAAGATTTCGCTGGAGGAGGAGACTGCTTGTAATATCTTCCCCTAGTGATGAAGAATGGGCTTTTCAACAACAAATTTACACCATTAACAGTCAAGCCTGCAACCTGGGTGAGGTCATTTGTGTTCATTCATAAATGCTACAGAAATGTAATATATATATATATATATATATATATATATATATATATATATATATATATATATATATATATATATATATATATGTAATATGTAATATATATGTAATATATATGTAATATGTAATATATATGTAATATATATGGTTGATTCTCACGAAATCCAGACTAAGAAGTTGTCCAGCATCAGATTTTTTAAAAGTCCTTGAAGCAATTTTTTTGTACATATACGAATAAGGTCTGAACTATTATAACCATCTTTTTAGGATATTTAAAAAATATTTCCTATGGAATTATTTACATTTTTTAGATTATCATTATAAAAAAATATAATTACCGCAACATGATATTACATTAAATATATGCATTTACAAACTCATGTTTTGGTAATGAGAACTAAAAATTTAAACTTTTATCTGGAGAGAAAAAATAAGAACTGCTTACCTGGTAGCCATCTTGAGTGTCACAGTCAGTTATGTCACTTCCCACTATTTTCTTTTTTAAATGTTAGTTCCTTGAGGGCTTAAACAATGATTGAAAATTGTTGCGGAGGATGAGAAAATTGGTCTTGGACACATTTACATTCCTTATAACTGTTTTTACATTTACCAATGATCACCAAATATCACATGTTTCTTTACTTTAAATGTTGATAGAATAACATGCACTGAAGCTTTTTTTTATTTATTTTTTTATGTATACAAAAGAGATATCCCGCACACTAATAACTTGCAAAATATAAAAATAATTTATTGCGACGTTTCGATCGTAAGATCTTCTTCAGGCATATCAGTCATATGCCTGAAGAAGATTTTACGATCGAAGCGTCGCAATAAATTATTTTTATATTTTGCAAGTTATTAGTGTGCGGGATATCTCTTTTGTATATATGTTTGGTGGACTATTATTGTCTCTTTATCCAACGCACCTAACCGGAACCTACAGGTGTGCGACATTGGTCTTTTATTTATTTTTTTATAAAATGTCCATGTCAAAAAACCCAAATGCAGTCATTGACACATTGCTGTAATGAAATGTTTTCCCTTAAATGTGGAAAAAACAACAGAGTTGGTTTGTATGATGTGATTTGAAATCATGTGCAAAATAGTACATGAAGAGATGTTTGTATATGCTTCTTATTTTGATACTCTTACTTTGCATTTACTTTTTTAACAAAATGTTTCATGACACCTCATCGTCCATATAAAGAGCTCAGATGCAAAAGCAGTCTTTGTCAAAAATAAGATAATGCTCTTGGCACGTATTTTACGTGTTTCAAATACCTTCGCTTCAAATATGCTTAATCACCGCCTCAGGCCATTCAGAAAAAAAAACAGTTTGTTGTCAGAATCCTTTTAATGGCAATGGATTTTTCAGCAAAGTCCTCTACAGTCTAAAAAGGGCTGGGTTATTTTTGACCCATAATGGGTAAATATTGGACAGAACACACCACTGGGTTAAAATTGACCCAATGCTGGGTTGTTTTAACCGAACTTGGGTTATTATACCCCATGGTTGCATAACAACAACCCAACATTGGGTCATTTTTAACCCAGCATGTGTTAAATACAATAGTTGCATCTTTAGTGATTTTGCAACTGTTTACTATATCTTTTTTAGAAGTGGAGGTTTTTGCCCAAAAGCAAAGTGTTTTTGCAGCCACTTTTTTTGTATTTATCTATTTCAAAATATCAGAAACTTTCATATATACAGTATAATGAACAAAGGACACATATTACTGCAAAGATCTTAAATGTCTGTTATTGACGGGATTGTAATCAACTGTGGTGATTATATCTGGATCAGGTTTTGTCATATTGCCTTGCACTGCTTGCTCTTAGACATATGCTACAATCTCTCTTGCAGCATAGACAGTTTTATTTAGGGAGTTGATTTGTTGTGACACTGGGTAGTTTGGAGTATGACCTTATAGCTGCCTGGATTTGGCTTAAAGCTGCAATTTGAGTAGCCTTGTCCTATGCAGTGTCCTTCCCTTACGAAAAAGAAGTACACTTCAAGTTAATTTTATTAAGTATACTTAAGTAATGTTGGAGTATAGTTTTAAGTATACTTTATGTAGTAAGTGTACTAACATTTATGTTCTAGTAGTATACTTGTAAGTGTACTGCTTGAATACCGCTTGGGACTAAATTGGCCCACTTTTAGTATATAAAAGTATACTTCTAAGTGTACTATAAGTGTAAGAGTAGTCAACTTTAAGTGTACAACTAGTGCACAATTAGTTCTTCATTTGTAATGCAAGTGAACTCATGAGTATACTAGTAGTTTTCTAGACTTATACTTCAAGTGTACATGCAAATATTCTGTTAGTGTACTCTTAGTAAACTAGAAGTTACTTATTGTGTGCTGCAGGTATACTTCCAAGTGTTCTTTTAATATACTTTTAGTTAACTAGTAGTTTACTAGTCATATACTGAAAGTGTACATGCAAGTGTTCTGTTAGTGTACTCTTAGTTAACTAGTAGGTTACTTATTATGTGCTGCAGGTATACTTCCAAGTGTTCTTTTAATATACTTTTAGTTAACTAGTAGTTTATTAGTCATATACTTCAAGTGTACATGCAGAAGTGTTCTGTTAGTGTACTCTTAGTAAACTAGTATGTAACTTATTGTATACTGCTTGTGTAACAAAGCACTTTGACACTGAGGATCCATCTGCAGGTTTTTATTAAACACACTCATATTCCAACAGGCAAGGTCAAACAACAGCAAACACAGCAATGTAAGGCAGGCAAATCTCGTAGTCGTGAAACAGGCAAAAGGGTCAGGGCAGGCAACATACTCATAAACCGGGTAAAACAAATAAAGATCAATAAATACAGATGGATATGCAGGCAGGCAAACCGCTCAGCAATGACAGCCGGTACAAATCAAGACTTTGGACTGACTGAATGTTTCCAGAGAGTTTATATAGGCTGTCCAATGAGTTTCAGGTGCAGATTAATCAGTCCAGGCATGCGGGATTATGGGAAATGGAGTCCAGAACGAAAGTTAATATTCAGGGGGTTCAGCCATATATATAGATATATATACAACCTCAAATCAGAAAAAAGTTGGGACACTGTAGAAATTGTGAGTAAAAAAGGAATGGAATAATTTACAAATCTCATAAACGTATATTTTATTCACAATAGAATATAGATAACATATCAAATGTTGAAAGTGAGACATTTTGAAATGTCATGCCAAATATTGGCTCAATTTGGATTTTATGAGAGCTACACATTCCAAAAAAAGTTGGGACAGGTAGCAATAAGAGTATAAAAGTTAAATGTACATAAGGAACAACTAAAGGACCAATTTGCAACTTAATTGGCAACATGATTGGGTATAAAAAGTGTGGCAGTGCCTCTCAGAAGTCAAGATGGGCAGAGATAGTCTATATTCTATTGTGAATAAAATATAAATTTATGAGATTTGCAAATTATTCCATTCCTTTTTTTACTCACAATTTCTACAGTGTCCACTGTAGTGTCCCATTATATATATATATTTTTTCTTTTTTTATTGTTTGATTATCTCACTGATAGCATACGAAAGATTTAGCTTCAAATTGAAAGTACAATTAAGGTATATGTCAGGTATAAAAATTAATACACAGGAACAATTTATTGTACTTTAAGTGCAATATATATATATATATATATATATATATATATATATATATATATATATATATATATATATATATATATATATATATATATATATATATATATATATATATATATAGTATGATGTTAAGTTCACTTAAAGTAAAGTTGAGTAGTAAACTACTAGTTAACTAAAAGTATAGTAAAAGAATACTTGCAAGTATACCTGCAGCACACAATTAGTAACTTACTAGTTTTCTAAGAGTACACTAACAGAACACTTGCATGTACACTTTCAGTATGAGTACACTAGTTAACTAAAAGTATAGTAAAAGAATACTTGCAAGTATACCTGCAGCACACAATTAGTAACTTACTAGTTTTCTAAGAGTACACTAACAGAACACTTGCATGTACACTTTCAGTATGAGTACACTAGTTAACTAAAAGTATAGTAAAAGAATACTTGCAAGTATACCTGCAGCACACAATTAGTAACTTACTAGTTTACTAAGAGTACACTAACAGAACACTTGCATGTACACTTTCAGTATGAGTACACTAGTTAACTAAAAGTATAGTAAAAGAATACTTGCAAGTATACCTGCAGCACACAATTAGTAACTTACTAGTTTACTAAGAGTACACTAACAGAACACTTGCATGTACACTTTCAGTATGAGTACACTAGTTAACTAAAAGTATAGTAAAAGAATACTTGCAAGTATACCTGCAGCACACAATTAGTAACTTACTAGTTTACTAAGAGTACACTAACAGAACACTTGCATGTACACTTTCAGTATGAGTACACTAGTTAACTAAAAGTATAGTAAAAGAATACTTGCAAGTATACCTGCAGCACACAATTAGTAACTTACTAGTTTACTAAGAGTACACTAACAGAACACTTGCATGTACACTTTCAGTATGAGTACACTAGTTAACTAAAAGTATAGTAAAAGAATACTTGCAAGTATACCTGCAGCACCAAATTAATAACCTACTAGTTTACTAACACTAAAGATTCTCCATGAAGATAATACACATTTGTACTGTACACTACATATACTTTCAAAATGTACTTAAAATATACTGTTTCTAAAGGATGCTAAATAATGTATTTTATAAATATGCTGTCAGTGCATTATTATAATGATAACTTTAACAGATAAAGTATACCTAAAATAAACTTTAAAATAAGTTCAAATTAGTATACTTTAAAAATTGCACAGAACTTTAACTCCAAGTATATTTTTTAAAGTATACTTTTAGAAAATATATTAAATTATAATTATTTTGAAATATATTAAAAGTTTAATTGTAAGCAAATATGTTGTAAGCATACTTTCAATATATTAAAAGTTGGTACATGCTAAGTTAAATATACTTGAAATACAATAAAGTATATTTATTTTTTACCAGGGCTATTCATATGGCTTTTTGCAGCTTTCTTGATGTAGCTTTCGTTGTTGCATTTTTACTTAATACTGTTAAGTATATGTCAGTAAACAAGTATAGGCCAAATATACTTAGACATTTCGGTCAGTATAGGTCAAGTATACTTTAGTACAATTTAAGTATATTTCTGAGAAGTACCTAAAGTACATTTTAGAGAGGTACATAAAAAGTAAACTGAAAGTATACTTTTTTATTTTAAGTTTAAAAGAAGTATACTTATAGCACACTTGAATAAACTTCTTTTTCGTAAGGGTTACCACTACAAATCTGTATGAGTATATTGCAGTTCACTATAAACCACCCTCTAAAATGACCATTAGAGAAAGATTTAGGTATCACATGGTTTCTTGATTTGATCTCTAATAATGTTGGCTTACATCTTGACAAGCAATTATTTACATCCTGTTCCAAAGTCTTCCCACACAAGCTTCTGTCCTCCATTTCTACTACAACATGTTCACACTAACCATGCTTTCATGGTGATGGTTAGGCCAGATCCCAAATTCCTCTGATGAATGACATGGTCTTTTAAATACTCCTTTTTGTTGGCTATTTTGGAGGTAGGAACATTCTCTGGAATCCTTCTCCACATTCTTTAGAGTCCAGAAGGACCTGTGGAGGTTTGGGTCTTGCATAACAATCCAACAGAGACCGCTTCTTTTCTGGGGCATGACAACTTGATTGATGCCCTCATAAAAGAAAGAGGAAATCTCTTTAAAACTCATAGCATGAGTAAGGCTGGGCTGGCAAATCTTGTATGTTTGGACATATTGATTAGCTTTAGCTTTGAAACCATTTTTTTTTCTAATTCACAGGGCTGCGTCACGTATCTGTACTGAAACTTGTTGGAAGAACCCTTCATGACATAAGTGGAGTCCTGGAGCTCTATCCCATAAATGGTAAGATTCAGGGCTGTTGATTGATCAGAAGTTTGAAATAAAGTAATTATGTGTGCTTCAAAAAGCACACTTATTGTTCTTCATGATTTTATTATTCTTATTATTACCCAGCTCCTGTTTGTGAAAGTGTGAAACCAAACTTTGTACATGAACTTGGGTCTTGAATATGAGGATGCACATAAAAAAAAACATTCTAAAATTGTACGCCGCCAAACACGAAGTCGTTCATATCTCAGGAACGCTTTTACGTATTGAAACCAAACTTTGTACATGAACTTGGGTCTCCAATGTGAGGATGCACAACATAAAAAAAACATTCTAAAATTTTACGCCGCCAAACATGAAGTTGTTCATATCTCAGGAACACTTTCACGTATTGAAACCAAACTTTGTACATGAACTTGGGTCTCCAATATGAGGATGCACAACATAAAAAAACATTCTAAAATTTTACGCCGCCAAACACAAAGTCGTTCATATCTCAGGAACGCTTTCACGTATTGAAACCAAACTTTGTACATGAATTTGGGTCTCCAATGTGAGGATGCACAACATCAAAAAAACATTCTAAAATTTTACACCGCCAAACACGAAGTCGTTCATATCTCAGGAACGCTTTCACGTATTGAAACCAAACTTTGTACATGAATATGGGTTTCCAATGTGAGGATGCACAACATCAAAAGAAAAAAACACATTAAAAAATTTTACGCTGTCAAACAGGAAGTCGTTCATATCTCAGGAACGCTTTTACGTATTGAAACCAAACTTTGTACATGAACTTGAGTCTCCAATGTGAGGATGCACAACATAAAAAGAAAAAAAAACAAAAAAAATTTACGCTGTCAAACAGGAAGTCATTCATATCTCAGGAACGTTTTTACGTATTGAAACCAAACTTTTTACATGAATTTGGGTCTCAAATGTGAAATGCACAACATCAAACGAAAAAAAAACATTAAAAATTTTTACGCTGTCTAACAGGAAGTCGTTCATATCTCAGGAACGCTTTTACGTATTGAATCCAAACTATGTACATGAACTTGGGTCTCCAATGTGAGGATGCACAACATCAAAAAAACATTCAAAAATTTTACGGCGCCAAACTGGAAGTTGTTCATATCTCAGGAACGCTTTCACGTATTGAAACCAAACTTTGTACATGAATTTACGTCTCCAATGTGAAATGCACAACATCAAAAGAAAAAAAAAACATTACAAAATTTTACGCCGCCAAACTGGAAGTTGTTCATATCTCAGGAACACTTTCACGTATTGAAACCAAACTTTGTACATAAATTTGGGTCTCCAATGTTAGGATGCACAACATCAAAAAAACATTCTTAAATTTTACGCCGCCAATCTGGAAGTTGTTCATATCTCAGGAACGCTTTCAGGTATTGAAACCAAACTTTGTACATGAACTTGGGTCTCCAATGTGGAATGCACAACATCAAAAGAAAAAAAAACATTCAAAAATTTTACGCTGTCAATCAGAAAGTCATTCATGGTTGACAACCACTCAAAATTGATTTAACTTGTTTCAAATGATGTGACACAAACAATATAAGCCAGTTCACTGTTGTATACTGTAATACAGTGCATTGTAGGCTGTATACTGTACAATTAACAAACTGTATGGCCCTGAACATTGTGCTTTCCATTTGTTTACAGTACTGACTGCGCAATAGATTTTGGCTTGTTGCAGGTTCACAAAGAACAAGAATTACAGTATTACAGAAACGAAGGACAAGTGTGTGAGATGCAGGGTACAGAACTGTAAAAATAAAGGTACAAGGAGGAGGAAGAGCCAAGAAAATTGCAAATAGCAAAGCAGAGTAGTGATTTCGAATCAATTTGGAGCTACTATGATAGAACATGATTTCGTTCATCAAAAGACGATGACGAAGAAATATATAATTTGTTTTGAAATTACAGTTTTTCTCAGTCACTTTGGAGCATTTCTCGAATCATTCTTACAATTTGCTAAATAATGCGTGCATTTCTCAGAACACTTCATACAAACTGCAGAACATCATTGATTTCCTGCAAAAGCATGTAACCTCCTTAGGGCAAAATCCTTAGTTCATCCCTCAAAGGTACATTTTTACGTCAGTGAACATGCCAGTCCCATAAAAAAGGCAAGTTTGTGTGTCATTGTTCATGAACAAGACGAAATGTTTACCTATGTTGTCAACATACCAATTGTACACAATTATATGTCAAGAGATTTGTTCCAAAACGCAATAAATCCATTTCGACTAATTTGGGCAAAAATGTGTTTTCTATACCAAGAAAACAAAAAGATGAAAAACCAACTTTCACACAGCATCTTTAGGTTATTTATCTTTAGGTGAAAAGCTGTTAGTGCTAGTTATATTCAGTGCTAGGCCTATATTTGAATGAAATGGAGTCGTATGGAAATTTTTTATAGATTGGGACACTTTGTAACATTGAGATGACTTAAACCATCCCAGATGAACAGAATTTACATAGCAATGTAAAACACTCAAGGGTATTATCTTACATTACAAATTGTAAAATAACTAAGTTTCAGTAAAGTTCTAGTTGAACAGTTGTTCTAAAAGTAACATTAAGAAGTGTCTAAATAGATGGTTCCACACACACCAACTATAGGAACTAGAAGTGTGGTGTTTTGAGTAAAAAAAACCTTATGAGAAACCAGGTTTGACTAAGAGGATAGTTCATCTTTGGCTACAGAGAGTGAACAATGTCAGTGCTAATGAAGTTATATTTTACGTTGCAGTCATATATTAGTTTCATAAGATAGGTTTGATATAAAATGATAGAAGTTTTGATAAGAAAAGTTTACATCATTGTAGGAGACTAAACATTACAAACATTAGGCTATAGTCCACATCAATCCATTAAGTCACATTTTTAAGACACGCTTCCATTGTTTTGTCTTGTTCTACATGGTAAAATTACATATTTGTGACCCTGTCTGTGAAATCCAAAAAGTCTTTCATGAAATAACTGGTATATTTCTCATTCATAGTCTAGTGCACTTCCTTCAATGTTTAGATGACTGAAATGATTATTTTTTGTATGAAAAACATGAGGGAACAAACTATGGTCTGTATTGCAGGTAGTGCATCAGTGGATCGTGAGGACCTGCCAGCCTCATTGGTGCAGGACATCAGAAACTACTTCCAGATCAGCCAAGAATATTTCTCCATGCTGCTTGCTGGGAAAGATGGCAATGTGAAATCTTGGTACCCCTCCCCTATGTGGTCAATGTCAATCATTTACGAGCTGATCGACTCCATGCAGCTTCGCAGGCAGGAAATGGCCATCCAGCTGTCTCTCGGCATGCGTTGCCCTGATGATGACGACAGTCACCGTGACAGTTATCACGAGGGTTATCATCGTGGGTATGATTATTAGAAATAAAGGAAAAGCATGTCTATGAACTTGTGCACTGCCTGCAGAAACAATGTGAACCACAATAGTTGAAAGGTCTGAAAATCGTGTTTTGCATTAGAAATATTTAATAGATTTTTTTTCTTACTCAGCAGCCCTGTGTAGGCCTCTCACTCTTGATATTTACATTTGCTCTGATCAATAAGTATATTGTTTTAAATTGTTGTTTTTGAAGTTGTATTTATTTTATTAGTAACTTGAATATATTTGCATGTCGATATTCAGTTAGTTCAACATCTTTAAATTGTAAGTTAAACAACAATGAATGTGTTTTTTTAGTTCTATTTTGACAAACAAATTATAAAAACATATTCTGACACATTTTTTGTATAAGCCAGTTAATCTTTACTGCCCCCTGCCGGAAACAAACGGTGCATGGAATTTTTTTTCCATAAATTCTATAATGACCCAGATGACTTGCAAAACATATATAAACAATCAGAATTATAAAAATAGTTTATTAAATAGTTTTTACTTTTCTATCAAAAAACTCTACAGTAGTCAAAAGAAAAACGATGAAGTGCAGTGCTACAGAAGACACTCATTTAGTGTCCCACAACTTGAATCACACAACATAAAAATAAATAACTTTCAGGGGACATTCTGAGATTGCCCTCATACACAATACTCACACACCTCTGTTTTGGTCTCAAGTTCCCAAAGTACCGTCAAATGAACCGTTACCAGTGATTATAAACATAAATAAAGGACACCTTTGCAATAATGCTGGCAATTGTGATTTCATTTCTACAATCACACATTTTCTAACATCTTCAAACTTCAAATGAAGTCTGCTATGCAAGGTATCATTGTGAAAGTTACATTTTACTTTAGATATTTTAAGCATGGCATAGCCATAAATGTAATACTAAGCCACTTTCCCCGGAAACATTTCTTCAAAACTAATAATAGGTTTGCGGTGATTGTAACAGAATTAGATAACAGTACACAGTTCAGGAAAAAACAATTGCAAAATCCAAATAGTATTACCCAATTAAATAAAAATAAAAAAACATTACATGTACCACAAATGTGGAATACTTTGCATGAATCTGTTGTCCCATGGCATTAAGCTTGAGTTATTTTATGCGAGACCTGTGGATATTTTGATAATACATTACTTATGAAATTAACCTGTAAATGTGTGTCTTAAAATCATCCAAAAACGTTGTGGCCCTGTCTAAAAATTTTTTTCTACATTTTATATACATTTCAAAACAATTTTCAAACTCAATTTGACTGCTCTTGAAACAAAAAATAATATTAATTGAAAATCTACAAATGCTCTAGAAATTAGGCCCTAATTCATACTCTGTTCATAGAGAGTGACAATAACAAAAAAAAGGTGTATTTTACATTCCAGTTTTTAAAAAAAGATCTCTTATTTTTAGATGGAAATGTTCAACCTCAAACCATCTCATCTTTTGGCAACCGAATTGCTTAATTTTAAGTAACAGTAGTAAAGTAAGGCATAAAAATTTGGTTTTTACATAAGAGCAATTTGTTCGTTTGTGCAGTGCATTATTTATAAATATTGTGTGAACTACAATTGTCACCTACAGTGTATAATTATGTGATCTATGATGAATAATGCTTTAGTAACCTTCATGATTTGTAAATCCTAACTGAATCCACTCATACACATTATAACTTACTGATCTTGTGCTTAAATGCACAGGAATGAGGATTTGAGGAAATTCAAGCTTCTGTAACATGTCTCATGTCTTTGGAGACTGCAGCGTCTACTTCTGTTGAGGCCAATACATTTAGTCCATTGTCAGTCTGTTCTCCAGATCTCCTCCTTTCGACTAATTTATAAAGCCAGGCGATGAAGAAAATCGCTGCCACTGCAGTAAAGTAACTAGCATAGATGAAAAACTGTGGAAGGAAGCAAAACATATTAGCATCCCGTATCAGCAATCTACAGGTATTTTGGCTGGGTTCATGGTGTACTTTACCTGTGAGAAAATGTCCAGGCCCAGACCGGCTGAATCTACTACAATCACAGTAAGCAGAGTCTGAAGTAGAAGTGCAATGAAAGTGTTCACTCCAAACACTAAAGCATATCGTTTCATGCTTAGATTGGCAGCAATCTGATACCTGCAATAAAGTCAAATGAGAACATTCTGTACTCAATATTGAAGTTTTATCAAAACAAGTTTTGAATACAAAATAAATCAAAGTGCATATAGACAGAGGCTGCGTCCGAAACGGCCTACTTCCATGCTATATATTAGGCGAAAAGCAGTAGGCGAGACGAGTAGTATGTCCGAATTAATGGTATTTCAAAAACAGTAGGCGAAAAGTACCCAGATGACCTTACTGCTTCCAACAAGAGTGTTCATTCGATGGACCCTTTACTATCCTGTGAGTCCCGTGAGTTATCGAAGAAAGAAAAAGGAGAGGAGTTGTTTTATTAAAAAAAATGTCCAAAAGCAGTAACGCAGATTTATTCAAATGCAAATGGGTGATTTTAGCGAAATTATACTTATGAGGTGTCATGAAACATTTTGATAAAAAAAACATGCAAACTAAGAGTATCAAAATAAGAAGCATACAGTTACAAACATCTCTTCATGTACTATTTTGCACATGATTTCAAAAGACATCATACAAAATTTTGTTGTTTTTTACACATTTAAGGGAAAAATTTTCATTACCGCAACGTGTCCATGACTGGTTTTGGGTTCTTTGACATGGAAAATTTATAATTAAAAAATCTAAAAAATAAAACGCTTCAGTGCATGTTATACTATAAACATTTACAGGTGATCATTGGTAAATGTGGAGACAATAATAAGGAATATAAATGTGTCCAAGACCAATTTTCTCATCCTCCGCAACAATTTTCAATCATTGTTTAAGCCCTCAAGGAACTAACATTTTCAAAAAAAAAAAAATTTGTTGGAAGGGACATAATAGACTGTGACACTCAAGATGGCTACCAGGTAAACCGTTCTTATTTTTTCTGTCAGATAAAAGTTGAAATTTTGTTTGTCATAGCACCTAGACGACTTTTTAGTTCTCATTACAGAAAAATGAGTTTGTAAATGCATATATTTAATGTAATATCATGTTGCGGTTATGATAATTTTTGTTAATGATAATCTAAAGAATTTAAATAATTCTATAGGAATTTTTTTTTAAATCCTCTAAAAATATGGGTTATAGTATGTTCAGACCTTAATCTTAAGGTCTGTGCAAAAAAATTGGCTTCAAGGGCTTTTTTTTAAAAAATCTGATGCTGGAATCTAAGTCTGGATTTCATGAGGATCACCCAAATACAAATATACAACACAGCTTTCCCTTGTGGTTAAATTGCAAATTGCACGTGATGCAAAGTTATTGGTGGTGGTTGAGGAGAATCCCCCTTTCATATGTAAAGCGCTTTGAGTGCTGCAGAAAAGCGCTATATAAATGTAATGAATTATTATTATTAAATTGCGTTGGATTAACAATGCAATTTAAAAAAGTCTATATAAATGTAATGCATTATTATTAGTATTAAATTGCATTGTATTAACATCATTCAAGTTAACGACTTGTTGTTATGGCGACGTATGTTGCGTGATGCATCATGTAGTACGTCCGAATTCATTCATACTATCCATATTCATGCTATATAGTACCTACTGTTTAAAAGGTCAATACTTCATCTAATTCAGTACCTACTATCACAGTATGCGATTTCGGATGCAGACAGACAGGTAACTTACGTTGCTATGGTGATCAGCAGCATGTAAGTAGCTCTGAACAGCACGTAGGAGGTGTAGCACACCCAGATATTTTCGATGGTGACCATGAGGTACACACACACAGCGATTACCGCAGTGAAAATACAGAGAGCAAGTTCTCCCCATACTGCCCACGACACTTTCACAAAGCTTACCGCAAAGGCAGCTAAAGCACCTGTCAAGAAAACAAAAAACAGAATAACTGACTATTAGCAACTTCTTTAGTGTGGATTCATATCAAAATCCTTAAACGACTGCACAGTTTGAATGTTGAACCTTTGCAGTATAAACTGGCTGATACCAAATTATTGGACCAGGTAAAATTTTGTTTGGATTAAAGTGGATAAAATGGAATAATTTGGGTCTTGTTTATTGGTCAATAGCAGTGGTTTATACACAGTAAATAAACTGAGTGACTTACTCAGAACTTTTGAAACTTTAATCAATGATTGTTACTGTTGTGGCATAACTTTGTTACTCTTATGCACTTCATCTTCTGACAGAAATATGGTGTTTAAATGTTTATTAAAATGTATTAATGCCCTTGTTCAAATAACACGTTACCAATGTTTATTTTATAATAAATTATAAAGAGGAAACACAATCATACCAAGCAATGTAGAAATGGTCTCCACATAACCATTGTAGATCTCAGAACTCGTGGAAGGCAAGATCTTCTCCCAAAGTGCCTGAGCATAATTGATCACTTGTAAGTAACCGCAGGTGGACAAAGCCCACCAAACTGACCAGGCCAGAAGTGTAGAAGAGGAGTAACACTGCAAAAAGTCTCCCCAGAGCATTTTTAACACTTCAAGTAATCCAGCACTGCTTGTTCTCTTCTTCAGAACCTAAAAAAGTAGACAAAACGAAATATTGACCCAAAGCTCTCTGCCCATATTATATGTTACTTTCGCTTAAAATCTGCTTAATCCCAGCCTCAGGCCATTCACAAATACCACCACATATTATTTCAGAAGTAGAGATGTTTGCATGCACTTATTGGGAAAATAAGCATTTCGATGAATGAGTAATAACCTTTAATTGCTATATTAAATAAAGCATTTATTTCAATGATATGATCATAACTGTGCTTTTTTCATGATTGATCTGTGGGTTAAGAGAGTCAACAAAGAAAATCCCTATTCAACCCACCGTTCTTTTGTCTGAAACAAGTTGCATTTTTGATTCTGAATCCTCTAATGTGCTGATCAGTGGGCTGCTGTTCATGGGTTTATTAATTGCTTCATCCTGAGAGCTGCCCTCTATCTGGTGAAAGAACAGGCTCTTGCTGGGCATGCGTAGAAACCAAGGGGCGACAAAAGCAACGCATGAAGACACCAGCGTGATGACACTCAGGTAAAAGAGGCGCACCTGGCCTACAGACACCAGAATCTGTCCAGTTAGTGAGCCAATGGCCGAGCCCAACAGTGTGACACTCCGACAAAGGCCAGTCACCTTCTGATAATGAGATGGCTCTACAACACTGTAGATGTATGAATAGTAGGCCACTTCAGTGGCAGTGGCAAGTCCAAAAAAGAACTCCAACAACTGCATTGAAGGCACGCTCCGGACTTTCACAAGCAAGGCGTAAGTCACTATGAAGCTGGCTGCTTGGAGAATGAGAACAGGTTTGTAGCGGAGGTAATCTGTGGCCAGGAAAACAGGAAACAACAGGACAAGGTAGGAATAGGTCCAGAATGGGTAGATCTCATTCACAACCTGTGATCAGGGTTAGAAAGAGAAAGCTTAGATACATCATCATCATACAATTAACAATTAATAATTTGTCAAATGACACACCATTTTAAACATTTGGCAAATGCTTTCATCCAAACTGGTGTCTTACAACACAATCAATACCAGAGGTTTCCAAACTTTTCATTCCATGACCAGGTCACAGTTTGAAAACCTCTGAGCTATACATTATTGTTTTATTTTGATTTGTGTTCTGTGGGCTTTAAACCCATGATTTTGATGTTGCTAGCAGGAACATGTTACATTTAACCACAAAAACATTCTCATATTGAAGTCTGGTTAATGCAAATCTTGTGATGCAGCTTTATGAACAAATACAGGAATTTAGAGATTAGAGCCTCTAGGATTAAACCAAAAAGTTGGCAGATTTTTAATCGAGATGGTGATGAAGTTTACTTATGACATTTATACAGTATTTTTTTTAAAAATATACATTCTCTTTACGAGGACTTAAATGTGCTAAAGGAGGGAATTATGTAGTAAATCTTCTGTAGTCGTGTCAAATGATCGAAGCGTCATTCTCATAATACAAATGTGAAACTCCAGTTAAATATTTTTTATGATTTAGTGTTTTCTTTCTACATAAAAATCATCCTACATAATGTAAAGAAAATACAACCTTGACATCTTTAATATTGACGTAAGGTCATGTCAAAGTATAAAATCAATGCGTGAAATCAAACTTTGATGCTCCTAATCTTATAATAAGACTATTAGAGTTTTCCCGGGATCTCAAAGACAGACTCGCCAATAATCTTATTCTGTTATGATAATTTAAGTAATAGAACTTGTAAAGCTGCTACACGCGGTCACATGACTTGCATCATTTCACAGTATACTTATGCTGCGTTCCAGGCAACCCGTAACCCGTAACTCACGAGTTCAAAACCACGCCTCACGACTCTGAACTGGGAGTACATCGATCTAGTACGAGTTCACGGGTGGGAAGTCACGGGTTTGACTGCCGTTCCAGTGCACTTTCACCGGTAGAAGGTTGTAAAAACACGAGTTACGGGCTGCCTGGAACGCATAAGGTCGTGAGTCGTGGTTTTGAAGTCGTAACTCACGGGTTTAAAAACCTGCCTGGAACGCACCATTACATCACCCTAAAGGACATCTACATTACCATTGTCTCTGTAAGGTTTTTGTCAGGTCCCATCAAAAATGGAGTTAAAAAAGGTTCCAGAGGTCTGTAACTGCAGAAAAATCCGTAAATGCAGAGTAAAACGGTAGGACATAGCCATGGTTGAGACATATCTCCTCACGCTTACTGACCTTCTCAACGTTACACATGAATTTAACTCGTTGGCTCGCGCTTTCAGAACATGAGCCAGTAAAAAAACCAGACTGTCAAGTGATGTCGCAAAAATATGACGACAGAGCAACGACCCAATGAGAGGGCTTTTGGTTGCTACACCCACGCTTTACCCATAGATGTGTACACATCTATATATCTATGCGCTTTACCATCCGCCGCCATATTGTGGAGGACAAAACATATATTAATCTAAAGCTGCTGGTTTTCTGGCTAAAAAGCAAAGCTAGGTTAACATTTCTCAACCGACGTTTTAAGATGCTTATAAAGTACAAAAACGTTCGTCTCTAGTTATTTTCACAGGCACTCGAACCAGAATAGTGGCAGGCTTTGCACTCCCGCTCAGTAGGTGGCGATAATGCTCCAAACCCTTGTTTTCAAATGCAAAAAGAAGACCACAGGAAGTTGCTTGTTTCATGCACGTTTGTTTTTTTAGTAACGAGCTACATGGTATCTGAATTACGTAATCAGATTACAAAAAACAAGACTTTTTAATTACAGCAGGGTCAATTTTATCTGATCAATTATTCGATTATATTGTAAGCTGGCAAAGTAACTGACCGATTGTGCCCATACTTTAAAAGAGCAGTGTACGGCATAGCCTTGATGAAGATGGAGCCGTCTCGTTCATCATTTGACCACTGGATGCACAGATATCATTTCACTTTCAGGGAGACAAGAGGGAGAAACATTACTGTTCAATGTAATCTTTGCCTTCCAACAATTAAACTGTTATCTACTGCAAAGGACACTACATCCAATCTAAAGAAGCACTTGGAGGTACATGTTTGAACTTTGGACTCTATATTTGCATGAGATAAAAAGTAAATTACTATTATTTCATAATGAAACATTTTATCTTTCCACTGTCTTTGATGTCCAACATATATTTATTTCAGAATTGCAAAAATACACACATTAATAATTAAAATAATATCAGAATGATATAACTGTTATAATAAGTATGCAATATTTGTTTGGCTGTATTGATAATACACTTCAATTTGGCATCACAGCAAAATACTTTGTAATGACTTGAAACTACAAATATATTCTATTTTAAGTAAATAAGTGTCTGGTATTGTGAACTTTGAACCCAATTCCTTCTTATTCCTGTTAACAAACATTTCAGCCCTTTAGAAATTTACAAGAGAAAAGTTTTCCATACTTTAGCATGCACATTTGCAATTCATCATTTCAGGAGGCCAGAAAAACACTTAGAAGATTACGCCATTTTTTAAAATAAAATAAATACTTTTATTTTAAACTTTGAAGCAAATGATATAAAAAGAATTTTGAAATGCACAAAACCATTGTCCTCCATCAACACATTAGTGAACACCTTAAAGAGCCACTATGCATAAAAATAACATTATTTTGTGTATTTGGTGTAATGCAATGTGTTTGCGTGGTTTATGATTAACCATATTTGGAAGATTAGCTCCCAAAGCAATAGTGAAAGGAGATAATATCACCTTTACTACCTTATCAATACGAGCCCAAATCTGATCCAGAAAATGCAGCTGACTAGGCATGTGCTGGTATAAGATTCTGGCGGTATGATAACCTTTAAATTATAATATGCTTTCAAAAAATATATAATATTCATAATGTATATTAAATGTAAACATCAAATCAATCACATGATTTAATGAATTTTGTCTAAACACACCTCATACCTTGGAGACAGTATCACAGAAAATTTTAGTGGTTTTGAAACCTTGACTTTTTAAAACCTCGGTATACCTTGAAACCAGCCCATGCCTACAGCTGACCAAGCTGACAGATCAATCTGCACGACTTGACAGATTGAGTTAGATAATGATACTAAAACCATTGAAATGTTTTATTCACATTTTTTTTTTTTTTGCATATAAATTTGGGTGGTGTTATGCATATGATCCCACACTATTGCGTGCAAATGGGGTGTGTGTTTGAATCAGACATTTAAGGAAGGCGTGGATGAGCTTTCACTTTTAAAAAGAATATCTCTTTGGGTTTGAGACTTATAACATTTGCACCTTTACAAATCTTTTATATGCACAAACAGCTTTTAACACTCTAAAGACAAAAGAAAACATGAACTCGGATCATAACTCTCTTAAAAACATGTTTTAGTGTTTCGAAACTCATGCTGTTGTCACTTGGTGACTAACAAAATCACAGGTTTGCATGCATAAAACAAATGATTTCTCTTGTTCTGATGCATTAAGTGACTTTTCATTATATTTTCTTCATTCTTTTTATGTGCCCCCAGAGAAAGCATTCCTTGGTGTACAGAAAAAAAACAAGCAAAGATGAGCCAAGCAATTCGGGACACCAGACGTCCGAATTGGGCCCGTCCGATGTAAAACAACCTAAGATGGATCACACTCTGTATACATCACAGTCAAAACTGAATGTACTGATTTTTAACTTTATTGTGGAGGACGTGCAACCCATTTCCATTCTGGAACAGCCTGGGTTCCAGCATTTGATCGAAGTGTTAAGCAGAGGCAGAAAGGTCATGAGTCGAAAGACTTTTGTTGCCAGGCTTGATGCAGCATTCGATCGAATGAAAGAGGAGCTGAGAGTAAAACTCGACAAAGTGCAGTCACTGTGCACAACTGCTGATTTGTGGTCGGTTCACAACAGAGTTTATTTTGGAATGACCTGTCATTGGCTCGAGGACAATTTCGAAAGGAAGTCCGCCGCTCTCGCCTGCACGAGAATCTACGGCAGGCACAATTGTGAAATGGTTATAGCTAAAATTCAAGAAATTCACTCTTCCTACAACATAGAGAGCAAAATTCGCGCCACTGTCACTGATAACGGAAGTAGTTTCGTCAAAGCCTTCAAAGAATTCTTACCTGAGGATGAGCGTGAAGCCGAAGAGAATCAGTTTGAGGATGTGGGCAGTATCCTTGGTGAGGGAGAAGGAGGTGACTTCTTTCTCAGTTATTTCTTACCCCCACACCAACGGTGTGCTGCTCAAACGCTTAACTTGATCGCCTCAAAGGATCTAGCGGAAGCCATCTCAAAGGAACAGATACAGAGAGTGCACAATAGTTCAACTGCAAAGTGTGCATTAATATGGCGCAAGGCCAGGAGCTCTACTGTAGTGGCCGACGCTGTGGAAAGCATTGCAAACCTTAAATTCATAGATCCTTGCCCGACACAGTGGGGCTCAGAATATCACTTTGTTCAGAAGATTATGTCACTCACTGATGCACAGCTCACACAACTGATTGACTTCTTGGATGTCCCACATTTTGTTCCCGATGAAATCGCATATCTCAAAGAGTATGCGGATGTCTTCAAACCGGTGGCTTTTGCGCTTGATCTTTTGCAGGGAGAGCAAAAGTGCTTCCTGGGCATTGTGATACCAACATTGCTTACCCTGAAAAGAAAGCTCCAGGAGAAGGCAGCAAGCACACAGTTTTTTGCCGAAGTCATCGACAGCACTGTTAAGGCCATTGAGTCTCGCTTCAAGCAGGTGTTTCACAGTGTCGATGCCAGGTTAGCCACGACCACTATGCCACAGTTTAGATTGTGGTGGTTACCAGAAGCTGAAAGGGAATCTCTACGTGCTACGCTAGTTGCTGAGGTGTTACAGTTAGATCAAGGGTTTGACGAAGGCGACACAAATGGAGTCTCCCTTCACGAAGATGAATTCTTTTCATATGGACCTGGAAGTTCAAGCAACAGAGATGAAAAAAGGGGAGCAGCCGAAGAGGTACGAATGTACCTCGAGGGCACGAACAAAGATCTGCAATGCCTAAACGAATTTCCAGGCGTGAAAAAAATGTTCATCAAGTTCAATACAACTCTTCCTTCAAGTGTTCCAGTAGAACGCCTATTCAACCATGGGGGTAATTTTCTAAGCCCAAAAAGAAACGCTCTCACTGATGAACACTTTGAGCGTCTGCTGCTTTTACGTTACAACAGCAAAATATGTACTACTGCTTTTGAGTAATACATAGACTATAACATTGCTTAGGTTTATTTCACTTGAAATAAACGGTTTAGATTTTTTAGTTCAACGTGTCCTCAATGCTTTGTTCTTTAGAAGCATGTGACTTTAAATGAGTTTGCTACCTTTTAGGTGACATTAAAAGAGTGGGGCCGAGGAAATAAAATGTGTCAGTGAGTAAGCTTGAGTCAATCTCTTAACATAGTGCTTTAAACATATATTGAAAAAAAATCTTACATGGCTGGCTGTAGTTAAGAGATACTTGTGAGAAGTTTTTTTTTATGCTGAAAACCTTGTTTTTTGCATGCCATAGTACATTTTGTACAGTCAGTAAAATTGTTCAGATAGGAAATTATTAGGGCTGGGCATAGATTAATCTAGATTAATCTCATACAAAATAAAAGTACTTTTTTGTATAAAATATGAGTTTGTGATGTGTGTAAATATTATGTACATTTAAACACACACACATAAATATATACATACATTTTAAGAATTTTATTTATATATAATTATATTATAAATAAAAACAATATTAAAATAAAACATTTCTTAAATATATATATAAGAAATGTTTTATTTTAATATTGTTTTTTTATTTATATATAATTTAGAATATATACAAATAAATAAATATATAAAGATGAAAATTTTTCTTTAATTCATACATGAATGTGTGTGTATTTATATATACATAATAATTACACACAGCACAAACTCATATGTTATGCAAAAAATTACTTTTATTTTGTATGAGATTAATCTACAACCCAAAATCAGAAAAAGTTGGGACACTGTATAAATTGTGAGTAAAAAGGAATGGAATAATTTACAAATCTCATATACTTATATTTTATTCACAATAGAATATAGATAAAATATCAAATGTAGAAAGTGAGACATTTTGAAATGTCATGCCAAATATTGGCTCATTTTGGATTTCATGAGAGCTACACACAAAAAAGTTGGGACAGGTAGCAATAAGAGGCCAGAAAATTTAAATGTACATATAAGGAACAGCTGGAGGAGGACCAATGTTAAGGAATAGGAATGTTGTTCATTCTTGTTGTTCACCAGCATTGATGGTGCCTTTCCAGATGTGTAAGCTGCCCATGCCACACGCACTCATGCAACCCCAAGCCATCAGAGTTGCAGGTTTCTGAAATGAGCGCTAATAACAACTTGGGTTGTCATTGTCCTCTTTAGTCCGGATGAAATGGCGTCCCAGTTTTCCAAAAAGACCTTCAAATTTTGATTCGTCTGACCACAGAACAGTTATCCACTTTGCCAAAGTTCATTTTAAATGAGCCTTGGCCCAGAGAAAACGCCTGCGCTTCTGGATCATGTTTAGATATGGCTTCTTGTTTGACCTATAGAGTTTTAGCTGGCAACGGGGAATGTGGATTGTGTTCACCGACAATGTTTTCAGGAAGTATTCCAGAGCCCATGTTGTGATTTCCATTACAGTAAAATTCCTGTATGTGATGCTGTGCCGTCTAAGGGCCCGAAGATCACGGGCATCAAGTATGGTTTTCCAGCCTTGAACCTTTCTCACAGAGATTGTTCCAGATTCTCTGAATCTTTGGATGATATTATGCACTGTAAATGATGATAACTTCAAACTCTCTGCAATTTTTCTCTGAGAAACTCTGAAAACTATTTTTCGCCGCAGCATTGGGGGAATTGGTGATTCTCTGCCCATCTTGACTTCTGACAAACACTGCCACTCTGACAGCCTTTTTTTACCCAATCATGTTGCCAATGGACCTAATAAGTTGCAAATTAGCCCTTAAGCTTTTCCTTATATGTACATTTACATTTTCTGGCCTCTTATTGCTACCTGTCCCAACTTTTTTTGGAATGTGTAGCTCTCATGAAATCCAAACTGAGCCAATATTTGGCATGACATTTCAAAATGTCTCACTTTCGACATTTGATATATTCTATTGTAAATAAAATATAAGTTTATGAGATTTGTAAATTATTCCATTCCTTTTTTACTCACAATTTCTAGTGTCCCAACTTTTTCTGATTTGGGGTTGTAGATTAATCTATACCCAGATCTAGAAATTATACATAATGCTTGTTGTATAGGAGACTATACATAATGCAAATTGCCATTGTGTAGAAACGTGCAATTCTTACTTGAAATGTTTTGTTTCAGATACACAAAATACCATTGTAAAAAACATGGGATTAAAAAATGGGATCTCCTGGGCAAAATATAACCCACAACTAAAGAGAATGTTAGGATTTTCATGAAGATTTACTGAAGAGTAATGTGGACTAGAGAATGTGGACTAAAGGCGTCTTTGTTCAGTTTAATGTAGGCTAGTTTTATAAACTTTTTTTTCCACAAATTAAACTTTTCTATGTTTTAAAAAAATAAACATGTTGAAAACTGCATACAAAATATTTTGAGTTATGAAACTTTTTCACATGTCTTTCTTTACAGAAGCTTTTAATAGAGTGCTTAACTCTATGTTTAAGTTTTTGTATAAGCAACCTCACTGGCATAGGACTGCTTGCTCCTAACATGGGCTAAGTTATACCAACTTTTCACTTTCCTGTTTAGTGGCAGATTGGTTTGACCAATTATGTCTTTGTGTTAACCATTCTTGCATACATTCCCTTATTTATTTGGATATACAATTTGAAATCTCAATTTTTGTAGTATACAAAAACATAAAGGAATCAAGAGACACCTGAACAAAATTTTTGTATACCAATCTGTCTACTATTATGTGATTAATTTAAAGGCTGCCTGTGATTTGGTGAAAGCAGCACATTTTGGTAATTTTACTGTAAAAGTTTAAATATAAAATGTTAGTTATAGTACCCCAAAAGCATATCTGAAATCACATTACAAAAGTTTTTTTTTAATTTATTTATTTTGACAAAAAATGCCCTAAACATTTTTAAATTAGATTATCGGGAATGAAAAACTAGAAAACTCAAGTAAATGTCATAAATGTTTATTAAACAACTGAATATTATTGGTGGCAAATGGGCTGAGGCAAATTCTATTTTAGTACAAAAAGAGGAAGTTTAGCAGTAGTTTTGTCTAGTCCATTCTGGCCTTCAGGGTGCGTGTGGTGATCTTATCCTTCTCTCTGTAAAATATAAAAATAAATCAGCTCACTGAATTCAACTCAAAATATAAAAACAAACACCTAGTCTAACATTTGGCAGATGCTTTTATCCAGATTGGCCTACGGTGGATTTAAACTTCACAGTTAACAAAATCAATGCCTTACGGGGCATTCACACGGGGCGTAAGCGTTGACGCTTCCCATTCACTTTTAATGGGTGACGTCAAGCGTTGGCGAACTGAATTGTGGATCCGTCGGCGCCGCGTCAGTGCCGTTGCTCGCGGCAGAAGTTGAACATTTCTCAACTTTTCAAGCGGCACCGCGTGCGTCAGCCAATCATATCGCCTTATGCAAATAACCTAGGCAGAGCCAGCCAATTACGGTTATGGAAGACCGGAGCTTGTGTTGCGCCCACAGTGGTTGGCTGTTGGCCACGCTTCAGACAAGCCTTCTGTTAAGCGTTAATGCGTACGCCCCGTGAATGTACCGTTACTCTCCTGTCAGTTACAAACCAGTTAAACACTGAAAAAAGTAATTATACGAGTAAGATAGTTACAAACGTTCTAATTAACTAAACAGCAGTGTAGTCAAAGCTAAAATAACTCATAAAATATGGTGAAAACATTCATCATAGCACTTGTTTTGGGTGTTTGTGTCTTAATGTGCTTAAAAAGAGACTGTTTGAACAGTTGAAATTCGGAATTTTTTTTCGGAAAAGTTTATAAGGGTTAAAAACTCTGGAGTTGTGTGTGTTTCAAAACAAAAACGCACTAATGTCAATGAAGCTTCTGTGTGAACGCTAACGCGTCCCGTAAATAGTCCCTTTCACACATACAGTCTTTACTGGTAATTAAGTGGTAAATTGCAGTTAACAGGTCATGTGTGAACAGAACCTTTCCGGTAAATCAGTGCTCCCAATTTACCAGTAAGACAGGTTGTAAGATTACCAGTAATTTACCAGTAAGCGCTATGTGTGAACGATAAATATAGGATTACCGGCATTTAGAGCGGACGACGTCAGACCGCACTGACAGCTTCGGGCTAATCAGAACGTTTTTTTTACAGATGACGCGTTTACCCCCGCACTGTTTACGGACATTTCCACACATGCTGCTTACAAGTCGAGCACACGTGAGGTTAACATCCACATTTCTTCACCAAATTTGTTTAAAACAGCTTACCATCTATTTGCTAAATGCTGACGTCCTTAGCACATTCTCTGTGTTGCCTAATGTGCAAACGCAGGTTCCATTTGACGCCGCCTAACGCAAAGTTGTTTGGTCATGAGCAACTTCGTGACTGTAAGCGTTTGCCACAGATGTGAAAACAACAAAAAAACGTACCTATGATGCGGTTTGCCCGCGCACGTGTTCTGTAGTCATTACTCTGTGTAACAGCAACATTGTATTCTCTCATATTTATGAATTTGCACCAAATTGTCTGCGCTATACGCGATATACAATAAAACTACCACTCGTATTTAAAATGAAAAAGCGCTTATAACACAACAACACTGATGAGAAGAGCAACACAGTACAACCTCAATGTAAATGTATGGTTATTTTGTCAGACGATGTTGTGTTTTTAGCAGCAGTTAAAGAAAGAGCTGGTTGGATTAAACAAGGAGTTACTGGGTCGTGGGTCGTAACTGGGTTGTGTTTAGTCACTATTTTAGAGACAACAGAACAGATATGTAAAAATAGCATTCAGTTGTGTTAAAACGCAATATACTGTGACAGATAAAAGACTAAAACATGACGCAATGACGTCACACATATGCTAATTGGCGTGTGACATCATCCCCGCCGCAGTCTCTCAAAATCCTGTGGGAAACACTGGGTTTAGGGCTTTGACAAAGGGATTTAAACGCAGATCAACATTCACGTTGAGAAATTACGGCAAACTTTACTGAAGCAGAGATTAGGGAGCTTGTCACTATCTGCGCTGAAGCTGAGATCATTCACCAGCATGACAGAACAGCGCATCACACGCTCCTTATGATCTTGTCATAAACTAAAATGCACGCACATGGTTTCTAGAAAGAAAAATCATGGATAATAGGCAAGCTTCCGACACTGGTAAAAAATACATCACGTGTCTTTTACGGGATTTTTACAGCATGTGTGTGAATGCGCACACATATTCCAGAAAATGATTGGCAGTGTGAATGAACCACAAAACAAACGATCATGGACAAATCCCTGATGCATTTTCCGTAATCTCTGTGTGAAAAGGGCTTAAGAGACAGGACATTTGATAATACTTACATGACATGAACAACGACACCCATTCCAGACACTGCATCTCTGTCAACGGCATTCAGCATGGCCTGTGAGATGGTCTCAAACAAGTCCTCTGGTTCCTACAGATTACAACCAACAACAAATTCAACATCCAGGTTTAGATAATATTACCCCTACTGCCTCTCAGGGTTCTTATATTCACTCACCATGTCAGGTTCCCATAGGGACTCACACATGCCGTACATCTGCTCTGAGCAAGTGCCGCTGACGACAAAGTCTTCTGTTACCATGGGGCATCCGATAAGGTCAAGAGAGCAGATGAATGGTTCAAAGGTCTTTGGGTCCAAACCAGCAATCACAGGCTCAATATAGTAAGGCCCAAACCTGAGAAATGGTGCAGAGAAAAAAATGCTTAAGATTGTACACTATAAATAGGCAGGGTGGTCATCAGGGTGGTACTTTAACAAATACAACTTATTCAATTCTTAGTAAGTAAGAATCATTTATGTTGATTACTAAATTTTAGCTTTTCAAGTTATAGTGTGCACTGCATGTCACAGCACTTTTAATGTCCAACAGTGCACCCTTGGCATGCCTGTTAATGTGCAATGAGGGACTTTAAGAAGAATCTCTTGACAAAAATGCAATATAATATAAATAAAGATTTTATCAGTGCTGTATAAAGACCTTGCATAATGAACTGTATTATTTTTATTACCTTATAATAAGCAGTTTTTAATCTACATACTCGCGGGTTTCCTGACATGGAAGTCCCCGTTATGTCTCTACAGTAGCCCTAAATGGACAAACTGTTCTATAGAGCACGCGTTGTGCCTACGTTGGCTGCGTCTAAATGCCCACACTTGTGGTATCCCAGCATGCATCATTATCTGGATGTAAATCATGAGACTTTTGCCCAGACCTCACGAGATGTCACAGAAACTTTTAATTGTAAGTTAATAAATGAATATTACATATTTTGGTTGTAAACGGAAAGTTTTGCACATTTCATTGGTGCAAACTGCATTGCTATGTATTTTGTAAAACATCTGCACCTGCTTTTTTCACATAATTAGAAACAAAAATAATTGTGTCATTTATTCAGGGACAACTGAATAAACAAACTTTAATAAAGCTGCATGAACAAAATGAAGAGGTTTTTTACAAGTGCAAAATATTTTGCTTTTGAAAGTTTCACATAAGTGTAAATAATAATCTTTAAGTACAGCAAATGTTGATTTCAAAGTGTTTATGTGTTCATTTTATTTATGCTGCCACCTGGATTGACATTTTTACATTTGCTAAGTGTGTCTCATCGGGTCAATGATTCTACATGCACGCTTGGGATCTTCACAACCACTACAACACTTGGGCCAAATACAGGAAATACATTATGTAAGTAGTCAAGTGCAAAGTGTGGGTATTTGGACGCAGCTGTTCTCTCAGACGATTACATGTTTGTTCTTTGGCAGCTACCATAGCAAAATTGAGGTTGGCTGCAATTCGCAATTTCCCCGCTAGATGCCGCTACAAAACCCACACTAAAATATTAAAACAATGCGGCCACAGCATTATACAAGGGGTGCTTCTCAATTCTTATTTGTGCATCCTCGGTTCATTTTCTTGCTTACGAGGACGGAGGAGACAAAGTATTAAGTGAGATGGCATATCCTCATTCCTCACTCTCTGTAGGCTATAATGTTCATTCTCTGTTATCAATTATCAAAAAGCATTAAAACCCCCCAAATATTTAACAAGAAAAATAAAGTTAAATACATACTGGAGTTAGAGTTCATAGCCTTACTACATTAAAATAAAAACAGCTATCAGTCCTATATGCGGAAGCATTGGTTTAATTGCCTTTTTAATATTTAAAATGTATTAAATGTGAGGGTGAGGATATTCATATGTGTGTCAGGTTTAGTTGATAAAACACTTCCGTATAGGAAGAATTGACATGTCCTACAACATGGCAGAGCTCGGTTGGTTTCCGGGTCATAGGATGTAGGAGCGAGGAAGCATATTGAGAAGCACCTATAATGTATTCTCTCTTCTCTTAATAGTGAAATAGCACATGACATAAAACATCCATAAACTATTTGATTTAAATTCAAAAGTTATGTCAAAAATATTTCACTATTCATATAAGAGTGGTCCCGATTAATTTTTTTTCTGACCTTGAACCCGGAGATGCCCTGCTATGTTAGTCGTGCTGCCAGTGGAAAAATATGGTACACGCACATACCTTATAAATCAAAACTTCCTGTCAGATGAACATCTATTAGTACTTTGCACCTTAAAAACGTGCTTTTATTACATCAGACGAGATTTTGAGACTACCGCAATAAGTAATGTTTAAATGCTGTTTTCATAACTCTTAAGCAACTGAAATAAGTTGTTCGCCATGCGTGCTCTGATTGAGTTCAGCTAAAGACGGGAGGCGCTTGCGTGGTGTCCTGCATCTGCCATGCTATCTTTTAACTGGTTGGAGCTAGTGAGGAGGTTGACTCGCAGCACTCAACAACACGTGTGTTTTTTTCCGCTTGGGAAGCAGAACAGACGTGACAGGGGGGCATGCAGCATCGTCGATTCTATTTTTTTTATTCAAAGTTCGAGGTTGTGACTTAATTTTGATCGATTTCGATTTAAAATCGAAATCATGACACCCTTAGTAATAAACTACTTTTAAATGAAATGAGAAACTACTAAACTATTTATTGTACAGTGCGCTGAAAATGTATTGACAGGAAAATACTACTACTCACATTTTATTCAATTGTAAATAAAAGTAAATGTTTAACATAAAATTGTAATTAATTGGAAGTTATTTTTTGTGGACTGTGATAGTTTTGTAGCTGAAATTTAGACAGTTTAGACAAGAAGCTGTTTTGTAAAATGTGTTTGTTGTTGCATTAATATTAATTACAGAGACAGAGGTGCAGTTTTTACCTCCTCTCGTATAGAAGATTGGACACCATGCTCATGAAGGTCTTTGGCTTAATCTGTCGACCCTCTTTCAGCTCATACAGGTTCAAGCGGAACTTCAGCCTTTGAGATCTATGAAGAATAAGAGAAACAAGACATGAAACACTTGGCCACGGAAAAGCAAACAAATCCTTTGGTGTCAATACACGCCAACCCAACACGCAATAAGTATTCTTATGTGTAGTAGTATTATTATATACAATGCATTGGACATTATGTATACTTACACTGTCTGTACGTCTGTGGCCAAGCCTGCCAGCCCAATGTAGAGTCTGTCTCCCATGGGGAAAATCTTCTGAAAGTCAGTGGTAACCAGCTGTGCTTGAATACCAAACCTCCGGTCTGATGCTATTGCCACACAGTTCTTTCCACGCATCGCCATGACGGCCCCTCCATTATATGACATAATAGACTACAAGCAGAAAACAATACTGAGGCCAAATGACAACAATCTTATATTACACACAGATATTTTCAAGTCATTTTTTCCCCATGCAATCTGCCTAGACCATTAAGTACATTATTATTTCAAACAACGTAATATTAATTATTAAACAAAACAATTAATATTTAATCATGCATTTATATTTTTAATGTATACATTTTACCACTAGATAACTGCATATACTCAACCAAACATTAACATACTTTCATACACTCAATTCCTACATTTTGGCCCAGAGAGGTTACTGCAACACTGTTAGTTTCGTTTTTATTGTGATCTATTAAAAAATACCGCACAACTGTACTGACTGCATACAACTAAAGCTTTTTGTGCATATAGCACCTAGCAATTAATCTGTAAAGACTTAATAAAAAGCAATGTAGGCTGTATGTAGAATAAATAACTTTTATTACAACATAAAAGGGACGAGATGACAATCAAGCTAAAGTGCTAATAGACACAATCATACCCAGCAAACACACTTAATTTTTTCAAAACCTCTTACCATGATGACAGATGTTAAAGTAGATACCGCTGTGAAGCCCTGTGTGGTAATTTAAATGTGAACGATTCGGCTATATTATGTTTATTACTGCAGTACACCGAACCCACACGGTGACTACACAGTTTCTTTCAAGCGCTGTTGGATGTTCCTGCTTCTGACGTTATTTCCGTTCCGTGTCGCCTCATCCCTACATCGCCCCTGCTGGACAAAATACACATATGCGTTGACTTTTTTTAAAACATATAAATGAAAATTGAAAATCTCTCAGAAAATGTATTGAAAATAATAATAACAGTTGTTGCCGTTTTATTTCTCCATGTTATTATTTGTAATATAGTGTTGTAAGTAAAAGCTTTCATGGTAAAAACGAAACAAAATAATCTGTACTTCCACTTCCTCCCTATAGGGGCGGTAATGCGTTTTAGTCCATTGACATTCACAGAGTGCCCAGCACAGAAGAAAGCATGAGGCTGCTAAACAAAACAAAAACCTAAAATGGGATCTGAAGAAGTCTTTAAATGCAAGTAGCATGATGTTTTCATGACACAATGGCTTTTGGTGCGTGAAATAATTTGTTGATTTAATTATTACTGGAAAAAGAAATCGCAGCAACAATAAATAAACAGCTGATGCACCTTAAATTAACGAATGTATGCTATTTATTACAGTTTTAAGCATTAGTAAGCCGAAAAATCACTTAAACTCTCGGGTCTGTGCTTTTAGGGAGTGATGCAAACACGGCAGATTTCATCATATAGAGGGTCAGTGACAGCAACCTGTTAACAGGAAGGAGAAATGCAGCCATCAAAGCTTTTGAGTGAGTGAGACCAATCTTTAATTGGATACCTTCTTCGCATTACATTTTTACATGCTGTAGAAAAAAGTGGGAGAATCTGAAGCAGAAGTACAAGGTGATGTCATGCATTCAGCAAATTATTAGAAATTATTATCTTAAAGGAATAATTCACCACAAAATGTAATGTATATTCTCATCATTTACTGATGCTTATAGGAATATTTTACCAGGAAATGATCCCATAAATGACCCCTGTGCCCCCCTAGGTGTTTAACTTTCTTCACAAATGAACACAGTTGAAGAGTTATATTAAATAATGTGTTGGCACCTCCTCGCTTTTTAGTGTCATTGAATGGTGGTAAACATTTTGGTAACACTTTACAATAAGGTTCATTAGTTAACATTAGTTAATGTATTAACTAACATGAATAAACCAGGAGCAATACATTTGTTACAGTATCTATTAATCTTTGTTAATGTTATAGAAGTAAAGCTTTTAATTGTTTGTTCATGTTAGTTCAGTGCATTAACTAATGTTAGCAAGATTTTAATAAAGTATTACTAATTGTTGAAATTAACATTAACAAAGATTAATAAATGCTGTATAAGTGCAGTTCATTATTAGTTCATGTTAACTAATGTAGTTAACTAATGTTAACTAATGAACCTTATTGTAAAGTGATACCAACATTTTGTTGCAAAAGAATATAAAACCCCATTCACACACCGCGTTGATGAACTGGAGCTCGTCACTCAAACGTAACCCTTCCCCTTGGACAGTGCAACAGTTTCTTTCTCATTCAACCCATTGTAAGTTATTTTATAAGTAAAAACCATAAAAACACATTGACCAATTACATTTATTCAGTTTTATTTTCACTTTATGTTGAATATGCATGAATATGTTATTTTAAATTAGATCGCTTCTTATATGCACTTGGGGAGACATGACAGTAAAGTATTTGTTTTTTTATTTAAAAAAGAAAAAAATTACGAACAAACACCTATTATAAAAACATTAACAAGCAATTTATATCACACACACACATTTCACTTTAATATTAGTTGTTTTAAAAAATATATATTATTTATTGTTGAACTTAAGTAACGTAAAATAAGCACAACATGTGGCTAAAACACATGTTTAAATAGCTATTTTTTATCAATAAATGACAGCCGCTCATCCAGCGCATAGATTCGCACACATCTCTGTCTCATCAGCGCTATCACAAGCCCCTACTGGTTTGAGAGACCTTTCAAACTGTTTTAAATAATTTGGAGAGTAAGACTGATTCTTAGCTTTTTAGAAATTTGATAACTTGCTTTTATACAGGACAAAATAGTTGTCGTCTGACTTCCATGTAAGGGAACCCACAGTGTATGTTAATAAAATGGCTCATTCTAAGATAATAAAAACAATACAGTTCATTATGTAACGTCTTTATAAAGCACTTACAATATAGTTTAAGTATATTAGATTGCATTTCTGTCATAAGATAAAACAATGCACATTCAAGTTTATAAGTAGGAGTACATTTCATGAATTTTCACTACTTAAAACTAAAATGGCACTTTGAGAAGCTTGATAAATATGGGTCCTGTATAGCCAACAGCCCAGTTAAGTCCCACCCTCTTGAGGCTGATGTGCCCATTTGCAGCTGTCTCCGACCTCAATTTATACCCCAAGGAGACCTAGTAACATTGCCATAACATTTCCAGAACGCATTCTGTGTGAACATAGAATGTCAAAGTTAAGACGCAAAAGACCTTTATTAATATCTTGGAGTGGATTACTTCTGTGAAGGATAGATGCACTTTTTTGGGCTTTAAAGTCAGAAGCTGTTCCCTGATCCTAGTTTTCTAACTTTATAAAGCTAGCAAGAGCACAAAGAGCAAGGACATTTACCAAATTAACTCCAAATGTGTTCTTTTGAAAGATGATGATGGACATATGCCTCGGATGGCTTGAGGATGAGTAAATCATGGGGTAATTTTAATATTTGGCTGGAATATCACTTGAAGATGCTGCGAAAAAAAATCCACCAAGTGCAAGATCACTTGTCTTTACGGGATCTTTACAGGATCTGTGTAAATGCACAAACAGATTGTGGAAAATTATTGGTAGTGTAAATAAACCAAAATCGATCTGCAGTTTTTACCGGAATCTAAGTGTAAAACGGGCTTAACTGGTTGTTTTTGCCTCCATGTACGTCTGTTCTCGTGGGCTTTACAATACACTTATATCATGCAAGAGGCAGCATAAACTTGGTTCTTTTGTTAATGTGCATATGACCAAGATGCCTACGTTTGTAAAAGTTTGAAATACAGTACATTTTAATACATTTATATTTTTGCTTCAAAAGGCATTAATTAACCTACTGGAGTTGTGTTAATTACTTTTATGATCTATTTATATTGATTCTTATCTTAAAAGAATTGGGGAACATCCAGTGGCATTACAAAGAGTAGCAGACATATTTTTTAAAGTAACTCTTGTTTGTGTTTAGCTGATGAATTATAATGAATTAAAGGTGCCAAAGAATGCATTGATACAATGTTACAGTGTTCTCTGATATCTACATAGAAGGTATGTGGCTTTATTAAGTGCAAAAATGATCCAAAAACACTTTGATTTGTCCCTAGAATTAAATGGTCTTTTGTTTTAAAGGTTTTTTTCTTAGAGCGGCTCATTTCTGTAGCACTGTGTGTGTATGCAAACAGACCTTACTGTATGTTTAAGTCTGTATCAGATGAAGATACAGATTTTAAGGAATAATAAATTATTTGAAGATTGGAAATGGATGTTTCTAAGTGGTACGTTTGTTTTTTTCAGTATGGACCTGCAAAACGTAACCGTATATAGCATTAACTAGCAGATAGCGCTAACTCAGCAGTCACAACTTTGTTTTTAGTGTTGTAAAACATTGTAATTTATTAAATGTTTAATTTAATCTTGGTGGCGTACATCACGACTGTAACATCACAGTCGGTGTTATGTGTCTCACAATTGGTCATTACCATGTACTGAACTCGTATTAATCATCTATCCCTAGGTAAATACAGTTTTACATTCTACGGCACCTTTAATACTATTTTTATTTATTTATATTTTTCTAGTATCTATTTTTGCAGATCTGTTTGGTGCCACTTTTGGCACAGTAATGACACACAGCACCCTTATAGGTAACTGTACGGTTTGATATGATTTCAGTTTAATTAGTGAATTTGCTTTTGATCATTTTTGCAGGACATCATAAGTCTTCATATGGTTGGGGGAGATACAGGAATCACAACCTGGAAGTGGTACGCAATCATGGATGGAGCCCTGAGTAGCGAGATCACCCTAAATCCTTTCATTACACCTGTCCACATGTCCTCATCTGCTCAGGATTCTCCACCTGTTAAGCAGAGAAAAGCAGAAGATTGGGTGATGGCCCCACGGGAGATGGAGAGGCTGCAGGAGGAACCAGAGAAGCGAACGACAGAGCGGGAGGATGAGAGAGACAGACCGCAGAGAGAGAGGTGGAAAGAGACCGGAGGGCCGCAGAGAGGGAAGAGGAGCGAGCAAGTGCTGGAGAGGGAGAGGAGAAGGGAACAAGACATTTTGCAAGAGAGGGGCGGTGGGAGAAAGAAATGCTTGCTAGAGTAGAGAAACAGGAAAAGGAGTATCGAGAAAGAGAAGAGAGGAGAGATAAAGAAGCTGCTGCTAGAGAAGAAAAGCTCTCCAAACTCCTTGAGACATTTCTGTCCAAAAAATAGAAGAGTTACTGATAAAATCACATTCCACTTTTCCAAGTTCCAATTATTGTATATTTTCTATGAATAAACTATTTTGGTTGGCATTTGTTGTCCTGTCTAGCTCTTCTGAGCCAGCCAATAGATATCTTAAGTCATTTTTAGAATTGTTTCTGAATTCTGGTGGACCACGGCACTGAGCCTATACAAGATGTTTGAACTGTCATGTCCTCAACTACAGCATGTAGCACATCACATTAGACATAAAATGTGTTGGTTAATTTTATAATTAATTTAATAATTGTGAAATATATTTGGATTCCAATGCAAAGAAAAACTGAATTTACTTATAATAAATATGATCATTTATTTTCGAGCTCTTTTGCCTCGGTGACAAACTGCTCTAAACTTTTCTGCAGTGGCGCGCTGCTAAAAGCCTTTACATGGTGCTTGTTTGGGCGTGTTTTATGCAAATTAAACGTACGCAATTATTAGTGAATGAGACCATTGTTTATATAATAACTGCAATAAGCACTCTTTAAAATAAAGGTGCTTTAGGTTCTTCACAGCAATGCCACAGCAGAACCATTTTTGGTTTGACAAAGAAACTTTTAGACAAAGGTTTTTTAACCCTCATAAGCCCCTATTTTCCTGTATACGTTAGAGTTCCCTGTGGGTAAAATGACCCCAGAAATGAAAAGGGTGATTACTAAAAATATATACATTTTTAATGATACAAAAAAATATTTTTTTTTTGTTTACCTTCCATCTATACAATAATGCTGTGTTTTGGGAGATATGAAGTACTTTTGTACCTGTTTACCACTTAATTCCTTAACTACACCATTAGCTTGCCTGTAAATATCAAATTCTTATGAAAAATTCACATAAATTATTATTTAAATTTGATTTAAATGATTTTTAGATATTGATCTATGTGTTATGTGTTGTATTCGACCATTTGATGTTAAGAAAAAAAAAACAGTTTTATGGTTACAGTTTAGGAAATAAATCATTTTGACCAGCAGATGCCCATAGAGACCCATTCATTTTTCTGGATGTGGCCAACTGGTCAACATCAATACTTGAGTGAAACATTTTGTGAATTTATGTTTATATTTACATGAGAAAGGACATAAAAAATAAAAATTATTTCAAATAGTATAATTTTTTTCTACTTTTTGATGCATTTTTAAAAGTGTCTGTTTTTACAAAATGCCACAGAAATTTGACTAAATGTAAGGGTGTTTGTGTGTGTGTCTTTGTCTTTTTGTGCGTGTCTGTGTCTTTATGTGTGTGTAAGTTTTACTGTGTCTTTGTGCGGCACACACCTGTGTGAGTATTTTACATCTTTTTTTTTTGCATCTGTGGCTGTTTTAGCCAAATTCTGTAAAAAATGCTCTCTGTGCAGTCATACCTTTGTGTGTTTGTTTGTGTGTGTCTGTTTGTGTGTGTGTGTGATTGAGCATGTCTTTTCTATATTGAATTTGTGATTTAGTACTATGCCTACCTTTCGGTGTCAAATTTTTCAGATTTATTTTGGATGCATTGATTTTATTTGATGATAACAAGAAAAAATGATTTTTTTCCATTCCCCATACACTTCAATTGGGGTCATTTTTACCCCCAAAGGGCCTCTTTTGGTGAATTATTTTTTTACACCTCTTTAGAACGACCGAATCAAGCCCAGTTTTTTTTTTTTTAGAATCTTGACAGATAATCTGGAAAAGTCACAAAATCTTATTCCACTGAGATGAAGGGAGCCATGCTATTTAACTAAATAAAAGTGGCTTGGGGGTAAGATTGACCCCAAGGGACTTATTAGGGTTAAAGATCATAAATGCACTTTATGGAACCATTCATCCAAAACAATTCTTCTAGGGCACTGTAAAGCACCTATATTTTGAATAGTGAAGAATAAACCAACAAAACCTCTTTTTCTGTTTTCATAATAGTTTATTATTGCACAAATCCAACAGATAGCAGCACATTACTGACAAACAACATACCCATCAAGCGCACAAAAAAGCATATACACACACTGTCACTCTCTATTTTAAATAGGCCCCTGAAAACCTTTATAATCTAAACACATTTCTAAGAAAACATTATCAGAGGGAATGGTTATACTGTATATTTCTGGGTTATTTTAAGCAGAAATCTTTAAACTAAGAATAATAAAAAAACTGACTTAAAGGGATAGTTCACCCAAGAAATGATAAATCTGTCATTATTTGCAGACTCTTATTTTATATGAAGATATTAAAAGAAATATGGTAAACAACCAGGTGGTGGCACCCACTGACTTTTATAATATTTTTCCTTCTACAAGAGTCAGTAGTACCGTCAACTTTGTGGGTGTCATCATTTATCCCAGTGGTTCTCAAACTGGGGGCCGGGGCTCCCAGGGGGGGCCGCAAGATGGTGCCAGGGGGCCGCACGCTGATAAAGTTTGAGAACCACTGATTTATCCAAATATACAATAGAGCAGTGGAGTTGCCCGCAAAGCACATTCTATTAATAGCCTTAATTTTAATATTTATTTATTACATATTTTTATATTAACTTGGCTTCTTAACTAACATTTTAAACAATGATAAAACATACTGTACCAACAATTAAAATAACAAGTAAAACAGGCCGTTCAGGTTTAATTAAAATTAAGGTGAGTAAATGATGACAATTTAATTTTTAAAAAGTGTTTCCTAACTTAAATTTCTTCTCCTGCATGTTTTTCTGGTCTAAAATCCTCCATTGCTTCATTTTTATAATGCAGATCCTGAATGGAAAAGCCTACACAAGAGCACATACAAGGGCAATTCTCTAAATCATAATGAATTTAATTCATACATTTTGGCAAATAGTTGGCATCAATATTACAATCTTTTTATTTTTAGAAAATAGAGGGTGTACTAGTTGTTTTAAATAGATCTATTTTGTATATATAGTCATCTGAATAAATACTTTCAATAATAATATTTAGAATACTTCTATAACATTCAGTTTTTGTATTAAATACATAATTTTGACACAACACTGATGAACTCTTTATAATGTTAACATTTAGAAATAACAGCTTGTTAAAGGCCAAATAGTGCAACGAAGAAGAGTGAAGTTTTCATCATTAGATAAAATGATGCACAGTGATTCATAAAATACTTCTAGTATTTGCAAATTCCACTTTCCAGACGACATAAGAATATACTCTTTGCACATAATCACAGGTTATTCCACTTCCTGTCACAATAATACAGTAGTGTTGTACTATAAAATCCTGAATCAGACATGAGACTCATCTAAATCCAGGTCGACAGGTGAGAGTGGGAGCGGGGAAGGAGTTTGGGTTGTGAGCAGCGAGGTCAGGAGTGGGTTCTCTGTGCCATTGTCTTCTCCTACAGTAGAAGGGGTCTCTGTGTTTTGCAGAAGGCCAGAGGTCTCTTCGTCCTCTGGACTTTCTCTGATCTGGGTCGGAGTCAGTCGAGATGGGGTGCTCAGGACGGGGAGGGGAGGAGGAAGAGGAGAGCAAGTTCTGGAGGTGGAGCCAGAGGTGATGGAAGGGGTGGGAGACAAACTGCTTCTTACACTCCCCTGATTTTTCCTTTCTTTATTTTCACAATGAGAGGCCTACAGTTAAAACAGAACAGATGATACATAAGCTGCTGGTTTTAGGAAAATGCAAAGCTACAATAAATTGTACTTTTTTTCAATACAAACTCACTATGAAAATACATTATGGAACTCATATGCATGCAAATGTATGCAAGACGTTTGTAAACTGTGGTGTAAATCAGACCTGTGGCCGCATTGGGCTGTGCTGTGCAGTTTTGATGCTGGGTGATGAGGACTCTGATTGGGCGGATGGAGTGTGTTCTGCTGCAGCATGGCACTGACCTCCAACTTCTGGGCCACTTGGCAGGCCACCACTAGGGCTGGGAGTGGCAGAGGGCGATTTGCCAGTCACTTCCTGCTGGGTCTCAGTGAAAGTAACATACCTCTTTTGGTCACCCTGTCCTGAAGTTATAAAAAGACTTTATGTACCTCATTTAAGGTCTAGAATTAAAGTGTAGATCAAATCAATGCATTATGAGCATTAATTTTATACAAAAAAGCACACACCCCTGTCAACTGGTTTATTCTTTGGCTGAATGCTTCTGCGGGTTGTTGAGAGTCTTGCTCCCTGACGGCCACGAGACTCATCTTGCACCCTCTGAATGGACAGCAGAGGGCGCCGTAGCTGCAAGACACAACGTTTTATGCTTTAGAGATAGTGTACAGTATGTATTTAATACCAAACAAGTGTTGCCAGACCTCACCTGCCTAACTCCTCTCTTACGACCCAGTGGTGGCTGGATTAGTAGATTTTGCTGTCCTGGTTCACTCTGCACACTGGCAACCCTTTAGAGCAGAGCCAATGAACAGACACACACAAAGCTGATAAATTTGAACTGCCCAGAGGGCTGAACACAATCCCTATTAAATCCTCCTGATAGATGGGAGAGTTAAGAGGAAATGTCTCCCCTCCACACTTCCCTATCAGTCCAAAGCCCTCCACCAATCAAACACAGGGACAGGGACGAATCAGAAAGCATGAATCGCAGGTAAAGACCTGCAATGTCATCCACAAAAATACAAAAGGGGAATTGAGGAGCAGGTATGGCAGCGTGAGCAGGAATTATCAATTGATATAATGCACTATGTACAAGAAAGGAATGAAATTTGTGAAATTATTATTGTGAAAAATTGTATTAGGCAGTTATTGGAAATTCCTCAGGTGTGTCTCAGAAAATCATGAATTTCTAAATGTTGTATCTGCTTTACATCTGCTAGACCATACTTCCCAACCCCACAGATTGGCCCCCAATAGAGGAACTCCAATTTGAGCAGCAAGAAGCCTGAAACATGAGTGAACACCATGACACCATGAGGCCAACTGGAGATGACATGAATACCACAACGTGAAACTACGTAGAGGGCATCGTATTCCCTAGCCAAGAGAAAGTGAAAGAAAGAAAAAAAGACCAAAAGATGTAAAGATATGACAGAGAGAGGTGTAGTATTTTTTGATATTGTCGACTTTTTACATTTTTTTATTAGTAATGGCACCATATTTTTTAATATTAATATTCGTTTCCTCTATCACTGTTGATATGTATGTTCATGCTTTGGCAATATTGTATGAAAAACAATCATGCCAATACAATACTCTAAAATTACTAAAGTACACAGAAGGAAGGAAGGAGAGAGAGAGATAGAGAGAGAGAGAGAGAGAGAGAGAGAGAGAAAGAAATAAAGAAAGGGAGAGAGATCCTAGAAAGGACTCAGGTTGAATGTGATGAACAGGGAAGGCAGGCCCAGCCCTGGCACATAGACGGTGAGACACTGCACACACAGGGCCATGACACTGTACCTAGATAGGTTACCCTCCTCCAGAAGCCCCTGGGATTCATCTAGCACATTGGGTTCACTGTAGAGTTGGGCAGGGAACAATGTTAGGGGAATAGTAAGAGAAACATGCAACCCCCAGCTGTAGATCAGCCCTCTCAAAGGAAAATATAAGATTGGATAAATAAGGTTATGTAGACAGTTTCTGTTGCTAAATAGCACTGAAATTTTAAGTTTGGTTTTGTGTTCGAAATGAGCATTAGATTTGCAGAGGGCGTTTACCTGTGACTGGGCAGCATGGTGCTCATGCCTGGCTCAGGCTGAGTAGCGACGGACCCCGTGGCGTGACTGGAGAAGCGTCGCTGGGAAATGAGTCTGCGGAGGAAAGACTCGTGCTCACTTACCACACTGGGAATGCTAATGGAGTCATCTGAAAGAAAGAATAGGAATCTTCATTAAAGCTGTTGTAAGCCATACTGCACAACCTCTCTTTTCAAAACCCTACCAATAACATATGTCCGCAAATTTCTGTGTGCCATTCCATAAAACATTCTTGAAAAATTCACACAATAATGATACATAAAAGTTCTATTTCATCCCTACTGACCGCCAGAGGCGGTGCTTAAGCACTGAATGATCCATCTCGCGCATGCGCAGGTCGAGTGTTTATACCAACAAAGTCACCCGTGACCCCTGATGCCTACGGAGAGTCTATAACTTCCGGTGACATCAGAGGATCTGTTCCTTTTCATCTTCTCGCTTCGCAGGTTGTTTTTTTCCGCGCTAGCAAAAGACTAGGATATTGTGTTTCATTCGTTGCTGGTGGCCTTCTGGCATTTTATTGTCGGAGCAGCGAGTTGCTCGCCCTCCAAAGGCCGCAACGGAATCCACCGACAGGTGAGTTACAAACTTTTTACATAACTGCTCGTTTGGTGCATTTGTTGGTGACGGCTGTGTTTTCGCTCCCTCTCCCGACATTTGTAATCTAACGTTAACAGTTACCTTTATATTATTGATTCATCTGCGATTTATTGTTGTAACACGGACGCGTTTTTGGTTGATTGTTCAGCTGCGCTCGTGTAGTTACTTCGTGCCAACTCGGTTGTGCCGGTTTATTTTGTTAAACGTCTTTTTGCGCTTTAACTGCGCTTTGTGTATTTAGTACCAACTCGGTTGTGTCGGTTTTTTCGTTTAAACGTTCGGCGCTTAACTGCGCTTGTGTATTCGTGCCAACTCGGTTGTGCCAGTTTTTTGTTAATCGTTCGGCGCTTAACTGCGCTTTGTGTATTTTGCAACAACTCGGTTGTGCCAGTTTTTTGTTAATCGTTTCGGCGCTTAACTGCGCTTTGTGTATTCGTGCCAACTCGGTTGTGCCGGGTTTTGTTAATAGCGCTTACCCTTAACTGGCTTCACAACGTTTGCGGTGACGGTTGTGCTTTCGCTCCCGGCACCGGTACTGCGTTTAGTGTCTTATTTTTTCGTTACCCTAAGCTGGTGGAGGCAGTGCTTTCGCTCCCGTTCCCAGCATATTTGTGCCTCAGGGACTAGATTGGTGGCAGTGTTCCCGCTGAAGCTAATCTTTTTTCTTTTTTGCTACATTTGTTGGTGAAGGTTGTGCTTTCGCTCCCTCTCCCGGCATCTGTACTGCATTCTTTGTCTATTTTTTCGTTGGGATAGTTTACCCTTAGCTAGTGAAGGCAGTGTTTTCGCTCCCGCTCCCAGCATAGGTGTGCCCCTGTGACTAATTGGTGGCAGCGTTTCCGCCGAGGCTACCTTTTTTTCTCAGTTGCCAGCATGGTTGGCAACCACTCCTGCTCGGCCTGTATGGCTCCTCTGCAGCTTGAGGATGGCCATGATTTATGTCCCTCATGTCTTGGCTTTGAACATTTAAAGGAGGGTCTTTCTGACGACCCCTGCATGAACTGTGGTATCATGCCTCGGGCAGTGAGGGCAGCTAGACTGGCTGAGGTGGAGCAACTGTCGGGCTCTACTTCGTCGATTGGACATTTGACCCCAGCCCAGCGACTGGTTCCAGATCAGACTGGGCAGTCTAAACGTCAGGCTGCTGAGGCCGCAGGCCCCACTCCTGCAAAAAAGGCCAAGGGACCCCGGCTTGCCTCTAAAGTGGACCAACTAACAGCGGAGCTCAATACTATGAAGTCCCTCTTCCTGGCTTTCCAGTCCGGGACTGGAGCAGAGCCGCCAGATGATTTTGTCCCTTCGGCAGCCTCCTTGGAGTCGGAGGACGATGTGCTTTCCATGGCAGCTTCAGCTGGCCAGTTTAATGAATATGAGCCAGAGGTACTTCCACAGATGGGAGCCTCCCAACCTTCTGCGGCCGGCTCCCGTTCTTCAACCCATAGCTCTACTGGTGGTGTTGAGGACTGCCCTATGGGAGCCATCATTCGTATGGCTCTTGCTCGTCTCCAGTTGGACGTCCCGCAAACTCAGCCGGCCCCGGCCAGTGCTTTTTTCAGGCGTGTCCCAGCCTCCGTCAGCTTTACTGCGCCCCCATCGGAGGAGTATTTGAGGGAGTTGCAGGCATGTTGGAGGGATTCTAAGGCCCTCTCTCATGCAACGTCCGATGGCCGGACCCTGGCAGCCATGCAGGACGCACAGAAGTTCGGATTGGACCGCATGCCAGCAGTTGAGCCGACAATAGCGGCTCTTATCATCTCACCTGATGAGGCTTTGAGGCCGGACGCTAGGTGCCCTCGTCCCCAGTGCCGGGTTACAGATGACCTGCTCTGTAAGGCCTATGATGCAGCGGCTCGCATGGGACGCATCGGTAACTCCATGTCCCACCTGATGCTCGCTTTGTCAACTTCCCTGCAGGAGACTGAGTTGGATGCCTCTGTCCACAGCTTTAGCGATGCTTCACTACAAGCATTCGCATTGATGTCTAGGGAATTGGGGCGGTTGATGTCTACTCTTGTGCAGGCTCGCCGCCAGGTATGGTTGGCACAATCTCCTCTCACTGAGGCCTGTAGGAGAACCCTCCGCAGTGTTCCGGTGGAACCAGGGGAGCTGTTTGGTTCCGCAGCTCTGGAAGCGCTTGAGCGCACGGTCCAAGCCGGACGGACTCGACAGCAGCTGTCCGGGCTTCAGAGAAGCGTTCCGCCTCCTAGCAGGCCTAGAGGTCCTCCAGCTGTCCCACAGCGCAGCTCTCGTCCACAGGCTCACCCCAGGGGCTACCTAAGGTCTCTGCGCCCACGTCCACAGCCTGCTCAGCAGCAGGCACCGACCTTTCGGGTGCCTGACCGGCTGCCCTCAGGACAACCTCAGTCCTTTCCAACCCGTCGTGCCTCTGGAACCTTTAGAGGCCGGGGACCCCGGCACTGAAGCCCGGGGGTCGGCCGTCGGCTGTTTTTCCCAGCAGCAGCTCAGCTATTGGGCTGCCTCCACCAGGGACCCATGGGTGCTCTCAACCTTAACCCACGGGTACAAACTTCAGTTCCGACGCCGGCCCCCAGCCCATGGCCGGGTCAAGATGACCATCATAAACGACCCGGCAAAAGCCCAAGCCCTCACCCAGGAGTTGTCCGCCCTCCTGGACAAGGATGCCATCGAGCCAGTAGATCCCCTATCGCACCCCGGGGGGTTCTACTCAACTTACTTTCTGGTAGCAAAGAAAGATGGCGGACTCCGTCCTATCCTCGACCTGAGGGGTCTCAACAGGTTCCTGAAGGTTCTGAGGTTCCACATGCTGACCACTGCAGAGGTTCTACGTACAATTGCCAAAGGAGAGTGGTTTACGTCAGTAGACCTGAAGGATGCCTACTTCCACATCCCTATAGCTCCACACCATCGGCAGTTTCTGCGGTTTGCCTTTCAAGGGCGCCATTTCCAGTTCCGAGTGCTCCCATTCGGTCTCTCCCTCTCCCCTCGGGTGTTCACCAGGTGTGTGACGGCAGCCCTTTCGCACCTGCAGTCGCGGGGCATGAAGATTCTCCCATATCTGGACGACTGGCTCATCTGTGCGCCATCCCAGTCTCAAGTGGCACTGGACACGTCGTGTCTTCTCTCCCATGTGGCCCGCCTGGGCCTCCGGGTGAATTTTACAAAGAGTTGCCTGGTTCCATCGCAGGGCACGCTTTTTCTCGGTATGACTCTAGATGCAATCTCCATGAAGGCTCGCCCATCACCACAGCGGGTGGACGACATCCTCCACCTCCTCCTCCTGTTTCGGGAGGGCAGGCAGTTACGCTATGTGGAGTTTTTGCGCCTCCTAGGGAAGCTGACGGCTGCCGCTACTGTGATTCCTCTAGGACTGCTGTCGCTGCGTCCCCTCCAGAGGTGGTTGCACGGCTTTCATCTAGATGTCCAGTGGCACCGACACAGGAAACTCAAGGTGTCACGTCGTTGCCTTCTTGCTCTGGCCCCATGGAGAGTAAGGTCATTTCTCCTGCAGGGCATGCCCTTGGGTTCCATTGCATCTCGTCGGGAAATCCTCACAACAGATGCTTCTCTCTTGGGGTGGGGTGCTGTGTGGCAGAATCAAACAACTCAGGGGCTGTGGTCTGTCCGGGAGCGCTCACAGCACATCAATGTTCTGGAACTGCGGGCTGTGCACAGGGCATTGCAGGCCTTTCTTCCCTTCCTGGGAGGCCGGCATGTGCTTGTGCGATCAGACAATGTCTCAACTGTGTCTCACATAAACCACCAAGGAGGCACCAGGTCTGCACCGCTGCTGCAGGCGTCCCAGGACCTCCTGCTGTGGGCAGGGCCACACCTGTCCAGCCTGAGGGCGATGTATTTGCCTGGGGAGCAGAATCAGGCGGCAGACTTACTCTCCCGTTGCAAGCCTCCGCCGGGGGAGTGGCGGCTTCATCCGGATGTGGTCCTCAACATCTGGGACATCTTCGGCAGGGCAGGGGCGGATCTCTTTGCCTCAGAGGAATCGACCCATTGCCCCCTCTGGTTCTCCTGGACGGAGAAGAGCAGCCCTCTGGGCCAGGATGCTCTCGCACACGATTGGCCAGAGGGTCTCCTCTATGCTTTTCCACCAATCCCTCTGATTCTTCCAACACTGCAGAGAGTCCTCCAGCAGGGTCACAGGCTACTGTTGGTAGCCCCCTTCTGGCCGGGAAGAACATGGTTTCCACTGTTGTACAGTCTCTGCAACGGTTCACCGTGGCGCCTCCCAGACAGGAGGGATCTCCTGTCTCAGTTACAGGGCCGAATCTGGCATCCCGATCCTCATCGCCTGCAGCTGTGGGTCTGGTCACTGCAGGGCCCGACCCGCTGCTGACTGAGTGTTCAGATGGCGTCTGCAATACCATATTGAATGCAAGGGCGCCTTCTACCCGGGCGCAGTATGAGAACAGGTGGCAGCTGTTTACTACATGGTGCTCAGACAGGGATGTGGACCCTGTGCACTGTTCAGTTCCAAAGATTCTAGAGTTCCTCCAGTCACTCTTGGATGGCGGCCGGTCCCCGGCTACCTTGAGGGTATATGTGGCAGCTATTTCCTCTCGACATGCTCGGGTGGACAACGACACTGTGGGGTGTCACAGATTGGTGTCTCTTTTTCTGAAGGGTGCATGGCGGTTACGCCCCCCACGAGCACAGCGCGCCCCAGCCTGGGATCTGCACCTGGTGCTCGATTCTCTATGCTCGCCTCCCTTTGAACCCCTGGCTCAGGCAGAGCTGAAGTGGGTCTCTATTAAGACTGCCTTTCTCCTTGCTATCACGTCAGCGAAGCGTGTTGGGGAACTTCATGCGCTCTCTGTGAGTAACTCATGTTTGCGGTGGAACTCCGATGGCTCAGGGGTTACCCTGTGGCCGAATACAGCTTTTCTTCCGAAGGTTTTGTCATCATCCAACCTTAACCAACCTATCCACCTGGCGCAATTTACTCCCCCAGAAGGGGAGGATAGATTACAGCGGCTGTGTCCCGTACAGGCTCTCAAAACCTACGTGGTCGCGACTGCGAGTATAAGGCAGTCAGACCAGCTCTTCCTCTGCTATGGTGGTCCTAGAAGGGGCTGTGCTCTCTCCAAACAGCGGTTGTCTCATTGGGTGGTGGATGTAATCACCCAGGCATATAAACGAGGTGGTCACCCCCTGCCATCCGGGGTGAGGTGCCACTCTACCAGGGCGGTCTCAACTTCATGGGCGGCCCTGCGCGGCGTGCCCCTGGAGCGCATCTGTGAGGCGGCATCATGGGCATCCCCAAGTACCTTCTCCAGGTTCTACCGGGTGAATGTCGCCACCCCCATCCACTGGAGGTGGTCCTGTTGCCGGACTCTGTGCTCTCCTCTCAATAAGGTATGTGCTAAATTCCTCGTGACTTTTTTGGTATGTGTCATCCAGTGCTTAAGCACCGCCTCTGGCGGTCAGTAGGGATGAAATAGAACGAGAGTTACGTATGTAACTACGGTTCTATGAATCCCGGATGACCGCCAGAGCGTTCTGTCACTCAGAATCACTGTGTACTCGCGAGAAGATTCTGTAGGAACAGATCCTCTGATGTCACCGGAAGTTATAGACTCTCCGTAGGCATCAGGGGTCACGGGTGACTTTGTTGGTATAAACACTCGACCTGCGCATGCGCGAGATGGATCATTCAGTGCTTAAGCACCGCCTCTGGCGGTCATCCGGGATTCATAGAACCGTAGTTACATACGTAACTCTCGTTACCATGCTGCAGTAAATATTATGTAAGGAATAATTGACGACAGGCCGTGAATTAGTCGAAAATAATGCACACCCAAAGTGGTAATGCAGCACGACGCGAAGCATAGTGAATTTTTAGTCAATTATTCCGCTTATACCACAGTTTCCGCAAACTTTGCTCTGTAGGTTATTTTTTAGACATTTGACAGGTTGGTGCGTTTTACACAAAAATAATCAACACCAGTGGAACATTTCTTAACCAATCAGAATAAAGCATTCACCAGGCATGTGGTATAAGACATGTTATTTCATGCAAGGTCACACTAAATCATTTTGGATTTCATTTACCAAGGCTTTACATGATCTTTTGTCAGTGCTGTTACATATCACTAGTTAAAGGAACAGTATGTAAGAAATTTATATCAATTAATCATAAAATGGCCCTGATATGTCACTAGACATTAAGAAATCATTATCTTTTCAAACACTTAAATCACTGACAACAGTGGTCTGGCCAGGATATTGTCATTTAAAGAGTGGATGTTTATGTTGTCATGTTGTGTATTGGCCACCAGTTGTGTGATTGCAGTACCAGTTTTAGCCACAAGTTTTGTGATTGCAATACCAGTTTTGGCCACAATCCTACATACTGTTTCTTTAAAGGGATAGTTCACCCAAAAATGAAATTTTTGTTATTATTTACTCATATCGTTCAAATTCTCTATGGCATAAAAACGCATTATAGTTTAGTTAGTAATTTACCAACACCATCTGTATACAATTATACAGCATGAGTCTCATGAAATTTTTCTTTTTATACATTTTTGTGTACTTTTATATATTGTTATCAGAGAACCATAACAAATGTGTTTTTTATCTCATGTTTGGCTCTAAAGAACAAAGAAATCCAGGGCCGTGCCCCCCCAAACAGGTTGTTGTGCCCCCTACACAGTTTTTTATTTATTTAATACATATATCAAGAATAATAAAAATAAATTAAACATTGAATGTTTTATGACTTTCAAAGCAACACTATGTAGTTTTTTTACCTTTAAATAATGTCTCTAAATTATTTCAGTGATAGAACAACTTTTAACTGGACAAATTGTACTGTTGATGCTACCTGAGCAACCTCCTAGCTGCTACAAGCACACTCTGAAAGTGGCGGTGGAGGGAAGAGCACACAGCCCCGCCCCTCCCCCTGCCTGCAGAAGAGTGTCTGATACCAGGCACTGTTGCGCTTTTCAACCACATGGGGGAGCTGTAAGTCATTTTTACATGGAAACTACATAGTGTTGCTTTAATGCAATCAAATGAGGATAATATAGTTGATAAATGTTTTTTTAAATTAAAATAGACCAGTTTCTCTGATTGGTTGTATTGTGGAGTCTCATGCGTCTTTACGTCTTTAGCATATTAATGTGACTTTATACTAGCAACGTGTTTTTCGCGGCATTTTATGGATCGTGTAAAATATGGATATTAGAACAATTAGAACGAACCAGCATCGCCTGCTCCATCTGACTTCATGCAAACACTGATTGGCTCAAACTCGGAGATTAGAGATCACGGTGGAATTTTCAAATCTACAGGACACTGTTTTAAGGAAGTTTAATGGTGCACACGCCACCGCCAGTTTTTTTTAAAGGTAAGTTAGCGTTGTTTTAATTTACGTAAGCCTAATGTGAAGTGTGGCTATAGACCGTTAACAGCATTGCGAAGTGATTATGGTAATACTAATTAGTTTGTGATCCGCTGCACTTTATACGGGAAATGAGTTGACAGTCTGTACCAGTTGTATGAGTGTGTGCTTGCACTGTATTTGTTGTTTTAATGCCTTGTTTTGCAAGTTATTGTTGCTAATTGCGTGCCCCCCGTTGGAAGCTGCGTGCCCCCCTGTTAGTTATGGGCTGACGCCAGCTTTGAAGAAACCCATTGTCTGATTAAAAAACACAAGGGTGAATAATAAAGACTAAATAGATTAAAGGCGGAGTGCACAATTTCTGAAAAACGCTTTGGAAAAGGGAGTCGGGCCGAGTCCCAAAACACAGTCAACAGTAAGGTGCGTGTCTACTAAACAACATCGTTGCCTGGGTTGCGTATGTCTGGGGCGGGTCTATCAAAAAAAGATCCAGATTCTATTGGGGTAGGGGCGTGTTTGTTTAGGTGATTTCAAATGTCAACATTGGCTTATAGAGATCATGGACCCTGCCTTCAAGGTAACCGTAACCAGTTACTACAATTTAAAATGTAATGAATTTCATAATTATATTATTTTTCAAGATGGGGTGACATTTTCTAGTTTATTTTTAAAAAATCACAGGATTTGCCACCACAGCTGTGGAATGAGCAAACACGCTTCTCACAAGCTTCCCTTCATTGACTTTTGAGTAAAGAATTCTGTATCCTAAAAGAAGAAAAAAAAAATAGGAAGAAACACACATACTTTCCTCCTCTTCCTCATCAGTACGGCTCAGCGTGTCCTGCGAGGGCTGGCGTGATGGTTGGCTCTCCTGTTCCCAAACAGTTCCTGTACCAGTGTTGGAGCGGGACATGGTGGCCAGACTCAATCTGTATGCAGAGGTGGAGGTGCCAACGGTACTGATGGACGTCTTGCCCTGGTATGCTTGAGAAAAAGAGGGACAGAGAGACGTAGGAGGAAAAAATCCCACTAGCTGTCAAATTAAATATCGCATGTTATAAGCAGTTCTCACCAGCTCCGCTGTGTACAGCCTCTTTCAGGATTTTAAGCTCGTTGTTGAACTCAGCAAACAAAGAGCTCTTGCAGAGGGAACGTGGGATGAAACGTCGCTCCAGCTGCTCTGCGATGTGGTGACGGGCCGTGATCTCCTCCTGGGACTCGGCTGGCTGGGTCAACAGCTGATACGCGAGAAAGAAAACAATCATCTAAAAATACTCTGTAGTGGGGTAACACATCTGCTGACAAAATATCTGTTTTCAACCAATACAACAAATAAAAATCATGCATTCCTAGCAAGGGCGTAGGAACCGGGGGGGATGGAGGGGACGTGTCCCCTCCAATATTGGAGACAGTCACATTTGTCCCCCCCAAAAAAATTATACTGCGGGGGAGAAAAATATTTGACTCGCATGCTTTTATTTTGAAAGCGCAACACAGTGTCTGGTCACCGGCCCGCTCCGCTCCTTCAACGGCTAGTGGGGTCTGAAGCTGGTGACAGGTCGTCAGAGGTTAAGATAACTGCATCAGTTTAAGTGATTTCTTTATCACGGGGAAGAAGAAGGGAATGTGAGTGTGTAATAATTTTGTACAGGAGGATAATTATATTTTCTGTCAAACGTTAGACCATGAATTAAAGTTCTCCATCGCACGACGGATTAACGTCAATTGCAAAATTCTTAAATTCACTTTTCATAAAGACGACTTGTATTCAAAGCCTGGAGTGGAGCCAAAGTAAGTTCTTTTCTTTAACGTTACTGTAAGCGTTCTGAAATCACTTCGCTCAGGATCCACTCCGGGTTTTCTGACTGTGTAAAGCTGAGGTAAAACTTTAAGCATGGACATACTTTTAATGCAGGAAGGCTCATATTGGAGGTCAGTGTAAAAGACAAATGGAGATTCACTTGGCTTAGCGAAATGGGGAAGCCTTTTATTTTGTGGGATTAAAAAATCAAACAGCCAACTGACCCAGGTACATGTCTTTGCATTGTATGTCTTGGGCAGTATTTTGGGGGTAATTGATTTGTCCCGTACATAATCACTCGCGTCCCGTTTTTTGACTGATACGCTGATCTAACCAGTGACTGATACAGTTTTGTTAAAGTTCATGTGGCGCCACAGAGGCAGATGGCATCCAAATCCTGTGAGAGCGATTCAAAAAAACATACAGAGGAGACTGCTATCGAAATACTTTGATGTCATCTGCCTGTCGGTTTCAGCACCGCTGTACGAAGTCAAACCAGCAGCAATGCTGATCACGACAACACATGAGAATGATCAGCTGTCATTCAATCACAGACCCCCTCAAGTGTACATTAAAGGGATGATATAATACGATTTCATATTTTCTTTTTTAAAGTGGGTTATTTAGCCGTTTCACCTCAATCTACTATGCTTCGAAAGCATTTCTAACTTTGCTTGGACATTTTCGTGCATGATTCACAGTCTGTAACTTACGTGTGTTTTAATAATCTTATTTGTTAAAGTATATGATGTTGACTCGAAACTACAGCTTACAGAATCTATGTAAGATGTTTTTTTTAGTTTGTCACACGTAGATTAATATGAAGGGGAAGTGTTTTGTTTAAAGGACTGTGTTAAAAGTAAAGCTGTAAATTAACAAACTATTAATAAACCTACCATATGTTGTAGGCATAAAAGTTATAAATTAGGAGATTAGCTATCATTCTGACAAATGGCTTAAATCAATGTATATTCACAGAAAACCATATATATATATATACCTCAGGAGACTTCAATATGGCATTAATGGCAAAAAATGCATCTCAAAATGCATCAGATTGATGGATTAAAATATGGAATTTTCAAAATTTTCTTGCGGGGGAGCATGCCCCCATACCCCCTAGAGGGGTATCCTTCTCACCATTTTCACCCCTAACCCATTTTCATGCCTGAATAAAGTATGTTGGTGAATGTTTTGCACTGTAGTTCATTTAACCCTTGTGTGGTGTTCGGGTCTGTGGGACCCGTTTTTAATGTTTACTAAAAGAAAAATTATGCAATTAATTGTTGTTTCAACCTCAGATTCATTGGCCTTGGCTCATTTTCTATAAAGAACATACAAATAAACAACTTGATAATGACTGTACACTGTACACCCCCCTACACATTTATATTACATATATGGTGTTCGGGTCCACTGGAAAATTTAATGTGCTATGTAACTTTACTCAGTTTTTCTCCTATCTGGGACTCCTGTGAGTGCATGAGTGTGTTTGTATATATGTCTGTACATAGGTGATGGATGCATGTCAGAGTTTTGTCCTTCTGCACTTGCTGTAGTAGCGCAAGGATACATGATGTTATATATCAAGCATGAACACTTGTCTGCCCCCCACTGTCCCAAACACTTTACCTTCTGTCTAACAGGAACCATTCTACATTTTCTCGTTATCTCCCTTACAAAAAATAAGAATGGTTGTATTATAGTAAAAGTGTAGTAATCATGGTAAATTGGTGTATTGATTACCATTTGTAAAACCATGGGTTTACCACAAAACCTATGTTGTGTGCACGCACGTGTTTGTGTGTGTATGAGTGCGTGAGAGAGAGAAAGTAAATAGAGAAAGTAAAATTTTATATCCAAGCATTTTCATCATTTTAGGGTTGTAGCCAATAGCAACACATTGTACTGCAGTGTGTGTGGACATAAGATGGACAGGAAAACACAGTATGTCTATAAAATGTAAGAAATGCATATGCAACACAACTACACAGTAAAAATCTTCTTCTTATGTGTTGTGTAGGCTTGCATGAACAGTTTATGTGTTCAATGTGGATGATGTGTTATGATACCGCATCTTTTCAGATGGGGCTTGTGCTATGTAAACTGACACAAATGTGTACAATTTCAAACTAAGTTCAAAGAATTAATCATCAAAGTGATGAAAAACTTATTTGAGATGAAAAAGTGATAAATACTTATTTAAGATAAACATGTTTTTCCCCAATATCTGGGGGAGAATAGAATTTTCTTCTCTTATTTCATATTATCACAAAAACGAATAGCACTTTAATCTATAAAAAGTCCTCTACTAGTGGTAAATGACAAATATTAACCATAAATTCTGTCTATATAACTTGCAATAAGGCTAAAGTAAACATCTGTAAACAGTTATACATAAGTATGACTGCATTGTTTTAAGATACGGATAATGCAGTGGGTCCACTAGACCCACAAACATTGTCTAAGTAACAGAAATATGAACACCACACGAGGGTTAAGACATATTTCTGTTCAAGCTATTAACGGATCTGTCAGGTTTCCGATATGTGTCCCCCCCAATGTTAAACTTATTCCTACGCCCCTGATTCCTAGTCGTGCATAGCCACATACATTTAGATTCAGTCATTTAGCAGACGCTTTTGTCCAAAGCGACATACAAGTGAGGTAAACAATAGAAGCAATTATAGCAACACAAGAACAGCAATACATAAGTGCACTGGAAATAGTCTCATCAAGTCCAACACAGTATACATAGCCAAGGGTTGGTTAGTAATTTTTTTTTTTTTAGAAAGATAGTAAGTCCTATATTAGGAAGTGAGGTAATGGCGGAAGAGAAAGGACACATAATGCACTGCCCACCTTGCACTGTATGAAAGGACGCAGCAGAATAAAGATAGGAATTCGTGTGCGCACTATGAAGTCGATGAAATCCCAGAAAGCAAGACCGCCAACTTTACGCAGGGCCATTTCCTTAACCTGCAGACTCAACTTGTACCAATGACTACCCAATTGTCTCTCAAAGCACACTAAGACCACCTTCAGAGCTACAAAGAGAGAGAGAGAAAGAAATGTAAAAAAAAATGTAAGCATGTGTAAAATGCAGAATTATATCACTCCATAGATCCTCTAGTGCTTTTGTACCAAGGTAAGCAGCCTGGCTGGTAGATTCAGCGAGTCCCTCTCTACGCAGATCTTTCCCAGTGTCTCCTGGGGTGGAGCAGTGGGCAGGAGAGGCATCCAGTACAAAGTTCTTACTGCGAGAGGTGCTGATGATGCGTGGAGGTAACAGGATGTTAATGACTGTCTGCAGAAGTAGAAATACCTCGGGTTGCTCCAGTTGAGAACTCTCTATAAACACAAAATATAACGATGACAGAGTGTTTTATCGAAAGACTAGCCATTCATGTGGTTAAAGGCATTGTATTTTTATAAAATGTCAAAAAACTGCCAACTCCCAGGTCCTGGCAGATCGCAAGCCAGAAAAAATGCGCACCCAGGAAAACCTGCTTAATAGAAAATCATTTCTACTTTGGGACCTTTTTTATAAATGTAGTTGAGTAAAAAGTATGATATTTGTTTTTAAAATTTGGTGAATTACAAGTCAAAAAATACCCAAGTACAGTACAGATACTCAAAAAGTGTAGCCTACTTAAGTACAGTACTTAAGTATATTTACTTTGTTACTATCCATCTTTGCCCGTGTATGACATCAAACTATTGCGAGAGTGACCATACTGTTTTCAAATAGCTATCACGATACATCGATGTAATGCCCTCAATGGCCGCAGTTTTGATTATGTATCGGAGGAGGGGTTATCAGGCACTGATAGGAACATGACCAATTACGGTACCAACATATCCTATGTAAACACATAATTATAGTAATAATTAATTGCAATAGGTGGCCACCAGCTTTGTACATACACATGGTTGACTGTGTACGTTAGCTAACATCTAAAACAAGAATTACCTCTGAAAAAACGTAAACATATTTAAATATTTTTTGTTTGACTCCTGTGGCTGACCTTTACTTCCTGAGCCCACAGTCAACACAAATGGAATCAAGAGGTTAAGCAGCATCCCCTCTCGTCTCTCCTGATTGGTGAAGGGGGAGATCACATGACTGAGTGGGAAGTCATCCTTTAAAGCCTAGAATTGGAAGATTAAGACATATGACTATGAGCGTAAGCAAAAATGATTTTTAAGGAACAATAAACCTGCATTTATATACTGTATTTTATCTAGAATGACCTATACATTTTTAATTGACAATATACCTGAATCTGCATGGCAACCAATCGCACAACTGCTGTACTGAATGGAAGAGGAGGGGACAGATATGGACTCAGATGCAACAATGGCAGTCCATCTGCCACACTTGAGGGTCCCACCACCCCCATCACCTAAACACACACATTATTTTACACTCTTAAAATTTTTACAGGTAAATGTGTTTTAGCAAAAACCAATTTTCTCAATTTACTTAATGTAATTTTGAGAGAAATATGAAAATATAGTAAATATTCAAAAACAATCTGGCATTACAAGGGTGTGTCTTTCAAACAATTTGGTAATTCATTAAGAAATATGAATATTCTTTAAAATTAAAAGCAGTTTGTCAGGCATACCCAGTGCTGTTTACGTGATCCAGGATAAAATATCTATGGATGGGCCCACTTATCCCCAAGCCCAATGAGAATACTATACAATAGAAGATCAATAGATTTTGGGCTCCCTTTTCACAGGACCAGGACATTGTTCCTCAGTATGCATCTTTACTTATGCTGCGTTCCAGGCAGGTTTTTAAACCACGACTCACGACCCTATGCGTTCCAGGCAGCCTGTAACTCGTGTTTTTACAACCTTCTACCGGTGAAAGTGCACTGGAACGGCAGTCAAACCCGTGACTTCCCACCCGTGAACTCGTACTAGATTGATGTACTCCCAGTTCAGAGTCGTGAGTCGTGGTTTTGAAGTCGTGAGTTACGGGTTACAGGTTGCCTGGAACGCAGCATTAATCTCAAAAGTAATATTTACATTTAAAAAATATTTTGTTACATTTAAGGACTATTGAAAAACGTGATTCGTACTGCTAAAAAACGTACTAATAATAAACTTACTTTCCATATCCACTTATCAGCAACCCATTTACTGTACACACACACAAACACATACAAAGTAAGTGGCAGGTGTTTAAGACTCACTAGGTTGACACAGACATTGATAAGAGATCGGAGGTGAGGGAGGAAGGAGATGATTGGCTGCCGATTGAGCGTCAAACAAATCCCTTCAATAAGACTGCTAGCTGCCTCCCACTCCACCTGTCGCCTGCCAAAACAACACACGGACATATTTATGTTACACACTCTTACAAAATAAATATTGAATAGGCATTGGAAAACATAACAGATGCATAGCACCTGGAGCTGAATTCCAGGTTATTTTGTGATAGCCTACCATCAGAGCTACTTTTTATAATTACCTTATTAAATGTATATGTGTTCTATTTTAAAGAGCACCTATTATGGGATACACGTTTTTAAACATCCTTTTGTGTGTAAGTGTGCATTAGTACATGCTAACGATATTCAAAAAGTACATACCTCAAAGAAAACGATGACGCGAGTTATCGTCTCTAACGTTCGAGGACTACAAAAAACACTCGGATTGTAGGCAACAGTTTACTTCCTGGGATTAGTGACGTAGATAAGACCAACATTATCATAGTTCAGCCCTCTCTGCTTTGCTTGGGTACGCCCTCAAAGACGAGGGTGGGGTGGGGAGCGCCGAGTCAGAAGAGAGCTAAAATGGCGGAGGTTGGGAGTCCCTGCTTTTACTCTGTTTGCAAACTCTTGTTTCATTGTTTAAGCGATTAAATCTCTCGAGTAGACGCTGTCTCTTTAGATGCGAGGGCAAAATAGCACTTTATGGACTTCCACAGAGGACATCATGTTTAATACGGTTCCGGAAAAATCCAGTCAGAAGTTGTTCACGGAGTTTTCACAATAACTGCTTCTCATGAACCAAAGCTGGATTTGCGCGATGTCTCCTCTTGAAAGTTGGATGTGCACTTCTGGATCACAGACTGTAAGTATTCATGTTTATTATTTGCCTTTTACTGTACATTACGTAACCGGTAACCGGAGATTAACATAATGTGCGTGTAGAGCTAAGCTTGCAAGCTAATTGTTTTGTGTTGTAATACTGTATTTCATAAACAACGTACCATATTTACACACGTGTATGTTGTATTATGCAGGCTTTCGTTTTTTTTATCGATGTTGGTTTAGACATGTTTACAAACTTGCTAAGTTGCTAAGATAAATACAAATACAAATGCCAGCTAAACTGTTACCGGTAAAATTTGTTCTCATGATCAAACTCAAGAAACTCTATACAGATGATTTGTTTAAAGTTATATGTATTTTACTGTTGTATTTACTTGAAGCTTTCTTAGATTTTGAAACGAAGTAAACACGTAATGTGTGTTGCTAATGTTGGGCCATGTAATATGTAATACATTTACGTTTTAATGAATAGTCTAACGATTTATAGTCGTTGTACTCTATTCTTATAATATTTCTTTTTGACTGAATACATTTTTGTTTTATTTGTCTATATCCTAGATTCGCAGCTGTACACATCCTTCTACACTGTATGCAAACATGCAACATCATTACACACAGTACAAGGAGTCAGACTGGCATATGAGGAGCAAAGGTGTTTAACACATATGATGTATTTACCTAGTGAAACCACTACCAGTCTTAAATGTATAACTGATGATGACAAAGTTTTTTTTCTCTGCATAATAATAGGAACCCAGGCAGTAGCATCGTTTCACAATGTTTCCATCACCATCATCAGTGGATGCCTTTGCCGTCCGTAGCCTGAGATTTCAGATTTGCAGCAAAAAAATTTGATTTTCTCATTAATTGGAATGCTGTGCAGGTATTTAAGTATTTTAGTAACTGTGTTAAATAAAGTAGTATTTACTTTTACAATAAATTAATTGCTTGTTTATATTTTACAGGTATTTGTACCTTGCAGCCATCCATTACAATGTCACCAAGCCGTAACAAAAGCAGGAGAGGGAAAGTACAAGGCTATGTTCCCAAAACACACAAGTGACATACCGTAAGCAGTAATGTTTTATTTAAAATACATTCATAATTAAAAACTTAATGTATGAAGCAGGGAAATAAATGATTAAAACAAAAGATTTATTGACTGCAATATTTCTACAGTTATGTGGATGATGTGATCAGGCTTGTGTTTGATGAGGTATTTGAAGATAAGCTGAAGGAAACCCCGATTCCAATGGACCTGGCATCACAGTTTGAGAGAACTTCAAAGGAGGACGTGATTGCATGCCATCTTCAGTGCAGGGGTCGTCGAAAGCCAAAATTGTGACCGATCTGATCAGGAAGCTCCAAGCGTATCTGGAGAACAACACACGACAGGATGATAACCTTATAGTGTCGTCTTAAATAGCACCAGCTGACAAAGCTTTGCTGTGCCATTTATCTGAATAGATAGCTGTAAGAAATTAATTGAACAATTTTGAAACAAGAGCACAATATGGTTACTAAAGTATGTTTATTTGTATATTGTTTAACATTTAAATATATATTTGTAATAAATAAAAAAAATTTGGACTGACTATTATATTTTCTTTAAAGTTGCATCTTTTGTTCTTTTTGGTACTTTGTTACTATAATGATACTTTAGTGTTATTGGTTTAAAAATGTAATAAAACTTACTGTAGTCCTGCACCTCAAAGGCTTATAGTCGGTACAATAAATGTTCTGTGTGTAGGGATTTAGACAATTTGTGCAAAACCTGGATGATGAATCACGCAGGTAAGACGCCCTGGAACATGTTGCATTCTTCTTAAAACCTAATAAGTAAAAACATAGCACTTATAAGTAAGCAGTCTTTCATAAAAAAGTTTACCATAGTGAAATAATGTAGAACATTCATTTCAATTAATACTTTCTTTGTGCTACATTTGGTGTTTCCATATAGTTTGCACAGTAATATAGTATGTAACAGTCTTTTATAATAAAGTTTACTATAGTAAAATAATGTTAATAAGTGAAATAGTTTTATAATCATTTCAACAAATACTTTCTATGTGCTACATTTGGTGTTTCCATATAGTTTGCACAGTAATATAGTATGTAAGCGGTCTTTTATAATAAAGTTTACTATAGTAAAATAATGTTAATAAGTGAAATAGTTTTATAATCATTTCAAATAAATCCTTCTATGTGCTACATTTGGTGTTTCCATATAGTTTGCAAAGTAATGTAGTACGTTATAATTACCTTTTGGATGTCTTTGCTACACATTTTCGTCTTCGTTTAGCATTCTGGCAGAGCTAAGGACACCTAAAAAAGTTAAATCCAATCGCGTTCATTGACGGAGATAGCTTACATCGTAACGGCCGTCTGAACTCTCTGGATCGAGCTTGAAGTGGTAAGGCAGTACAGACACCATCGTTTATAGAGAAATATAGCGCTTGTTTACGTTGCCTGTGACTCTCAGTCAGAACCGGAAAATCCACGCGTAGTCAGGGGCGTAACCTTTTAAACACACGCCGAACCCAGTTGACCAATAACAGTTGAGTAGTCATCTGACCAATCCGAATACACTAGACATTTTGGGAGGCGGAGACAGGAACTAAATCCGAGCGTTTTCCAGACATGCAGAAATCGGTGAGGTATGTAAGCAATTTATAAGACTCACAGTGCATTAGTTCAAGTTTTAATAACATGTATGTACTATGGGATATTACAATAACGTGCTAACGTGCTAATTTATTAGCATAATTGGTGCTCTTTAAGAAAAAATTTATGAATTAATTTAACAACAATAATCAGAATATAAATTATAAAAATAACAACCAAACCAAAGTTTAAGGCTTTACACAGAAGCTTGCTAAGGTGGAGAAATCAGATGTTACGAATGTAAAATAAAAAGGCACTCATTACAGAGGGCTGAAAGATTAAAACAAAACAAATATTGTTATTGCCCTTATATTCTTATCATTACTATTAATGTCAATTAATATAGTACTGCTGTTTGATGCATTAGTAAAACAAGACTTTACACTGGTTCTTACTAGCATCAAAAACAAAATTGTTCTTCAAATTGAGGGCAAACTGTATATAGCAAGCAAGCTAAAAACGTTTCCCATCACTTCAGTTTAATCTTGCAAAAACTATTGTTATAATCGGTGAAGCTAAACCATTAAAATGAATGAGTGACTACACAGCACAATGAAAGCTCATATTTGCACTGTTCTTTATTATGACAAAATTCTGTCAGTGAGTGCACACTTACACAAAACTCTTCTGTACTGGTGACTTATATGAACGCCTCTTAAAATCCATTACATTAACAATCTAAACAGACCTCACTGTGATCAATGCAGCAAAAAACAAGTAAAAACACGTTTTTTATGCGACGTAAGCAAATCTTCATAATATGAAGAGTTCAGATGCAAAACCCTCCAAGTGCGTCAGACATGTTTTCATGTAAATGAGCTATTTTCAGGCTCTTCATGTTTAGGTTTAGTAATTTCACTTTAATTGCAATAAAAATGTTATTAGTCATTATACCACGGGTCTGTTGAATGCTGTATTCTGATTGGCTGAGAAATGTTCCGTAGGTATGCATTAATTTCTGATAACCGCACACCTAACTTGTCAAATGTCTAAAAAATAGGCACCAGAGCAATGTTTGTGGTAACCGTGGTATAAGAGGAATAATTGACTACGGTCCTTTGAATTATTTGAAAATAATGCACACCCACGGTGTAACACATTGCACCTTGGGTGTGCATTATTTTCTTATAATTCAATGGCCGGTCGTCAATTATTCCTTACTTAATTGAAATACCTTATTTTCACAAATTTATTTTCACGAGTCATTTCATTGGTATCTTTCGCTTCAAAACCATGCATTTTTGGCCCTCCACTTCTAAAAAAATTTACTTCTTTGGAAAAGACATAGTAAACAGTTGCTAAATCACAAAAAATGCAACTAAACATTGCAAATGATGAAAGTCAGATTTCAAAAGGTAAAAATGAAGAAACTGAACCACATGCCAGGGAGAGCTGTAATGTGCCTGCCACATTGTATTTAGGTCCAAATCATAGACTGTAAAAAAAGATGGACGACGCCCGTTCGCTCTCTTCCATTATTGAAAAGTGAAGCCGCCAGTGTCCCGATACGGTGCTGCCGCTGACATATTGGGTCTTGAGTCTGCGCAGTAGCGATTTCGGGACCAGTCCTGCGCAGTAGTAAGGAGGAAGTAAAGCAGCGAAAGCAAGGCCCCGCCCTTGCTCTCGCAGAATGCGCATAACACAGCTGTCAATCATGATGTGACACCACCGTTTTTCATATCATTAAATAACTAACTAAAAACAAATTTATTTTAAAAACAAACACTTGAATATACATCAGCGTGATAAAAACTACAGTAAATGACAGAAACCAGCTTCGGAAAAAGATAATTGAAGTGTAATTAAATTGATTAGTTGGTCTCAAGTCACATTGAATAACATGGGGAGGCGGGGTTTATGACCTATACTGGGACCAGTCACTGGGGGGCGATCGAGACGTTTTGGCTTCACTTTTCAGGGCTTGTGTGGCACGCTTGGTCCAAATACTTAGAAGAAACAAAAATTTGAATTTGACACACGGTTGAGGACTTTGCTAAACAAAATCAGCGTGCCCTTTAGAATGACCTGAGGCCGGGATTAAGCATATTTGAAGCGAAAGTATTTGATAAACATATAATATGTGCCGAGAGCATTTGGTTAAAATATCATTCTTTCATTCAGTGAAAGTGTTATATATTGCTTTATAGACGGTTTCAGCGGACGCACGTGATACACATCTGGATCCGAACTTTACTTCCGGTTTCATTTTTTTAATGGTCTGACTAGTTGCTAAACTGATCTCTTGAACAAATGCCTCGTCCAAAATATCAAATGTTTTGGTTTCCTAGGTAATCTATGTGTTGTTTTTTTTACTTGTTATATAAATAAACTACGTTTAAAGTACTTTGTGGTTATTTATTATTAGCAGAGTTTACCGGAAGTTACGTGCGGACCGCGACAGCCGCTTGTTTATGTAGTTACTGCTGAAACCGTCTATAATGATCCCATAATAAAAGTAAGGAAGACAGCAAAGGAGTACAACAAACTCAAAGTACAGTAGTACAGAAGCAGTAGTAGCAGTAACAGCCAGCCATCAAATCACAGATGGTGGAGAGCTAGAGATCAATGTAAGGATATACCTGGTGCGCAGAGCCTGAGGGTAAACGCACCTGAGAGTGGGCATCTTATGAATCTTGTTAAACATGCGGTCCAGCCTTTTCAAAATCAGGATGAGGGCGGGACGGACTGCTTCTGCAGACCAATCAGTTATGGGCAGCATTTCTGTGATGTACCGGCGTAGCCCTCGACTCTCCATGGTTAGAGTGTCATATGGGGCCAGTTTTAAAAGAGAGTGGGCGATTTCTGCCAGTCTGGAAAACACAAAGGCTTAAGTGAAAAAAGTGAAAAGTGAGAGAGACGTAATAACCAAAGTACGCTAACCCATATTTGCAATGTAACATCTGCATTTAACCAATCCAGTGAATAGTAAAAACACACACTGCAAGCTTTTTTATTAGAATAAAGTTTTGTGTTTGATTTATTGAAAGTTCTCTCTTCTAATATCTGACCTCATATGAGACTTAATATCCAGCAGTTCTGGTGCAGTGACTCTAGGTTCTCCTGCCACGTTCTGCAGGATTTTAAGGCGCGGCCCACAGTGCTTGTAGAACTCTGTGCAGATGTTAAGTAGAGACTCGCGAGGACGTCGGAATTCTTCACGTGCTATGCGTTCGTCCAATTCCTCTCTCAGTATTCCCTGACCCTCCTCCAGCAGGTGCAGATTATCCCTGCAGAGTCAGCAGACAATTTTTAAATCATTCTTCATGAAAAAGTCTTTTAAAGACTCAAAAACAAAACAGGGCTGGGACAAACAGGCACAAACTGAGCCAACAGAAAAGAAAGACAAAAAGCTACTCAGAAGTTGATTTTTAAAAAGGCAAATAACATTGAGAAAAGACAACAAATGAGCTATTGCTCTAAAATATAAAATATTGTAAATGTTTGAAATGTGGTCTATTTCATGCCTAGTGTTTTCTTATCTACAGACACATAGTGACACTGACCTGGTGTTTGTTCCCCCAGATGTGGCGTGATTGGCTGTAGTCGCTCCTTTGTGGCCTTGATCACATCGACTCATTTGAGGTGCAGTCATAGGTCTGAGGAACAAGAATTATAATACAATAACATTTACACCTGACCTCTATAAAGGGAACATCTAGGACTTAAGGGTAGGGAATAATTAGATCAAAGGCTTGTGTTGTCTGTCTAACCGTGTCAACGCCTCCACACTGTAGAGCAGAGCCTGAAGAGAGGTGGCCAGAGCAGCTATAGCAGTAATCTCATCTCTAGCTGCGGATGCAGACTCTAGAGTCTGCATGTTATTCTTTAGCTTCTGTAGATAACATGGAACCAAAGCCTCCAGAACCATCAGCATCTGCAGACTAAATGGATGAAGAGAAGCAGAGAATCTAAGAACTTTTAGGCAGTGATACGTCTGAATAACTTAGTCATTTAAAGCTACTACAATAGAGAAGCTCTCAAAATTAATAAAATCATCCAAATAATCATTATGTATATTAGATCTTGTTCCCACAAAATTACTTAAAGATGCATTCCTTGTAGTGTCAGACCCAATACTAAATATCATTAAGTCATCGCTAGAACTAGGATATGTTCCAAAAGCTTTCGAACTGGCAGTTATTAGACCCCTCATGACAAAGCCACTCCTCGACCAGGGAGAGCTTAATAGTTTTAGACCAATCTGAAAATCTCCTCTTTCTTTCTAAAATACTAGCAAAAGTAGTGGCAAGCCAACTATGCACATTCTTAGTGATTAATAGTATGTATGAAAAGATCCCATCAGGGTTCAGGCCCTACCATAGCACATAGACAGCCCTGCTTAGAGTTACACATGATCTACTTTTACCATCCGATCGTGGTGAAATCTCAATTCTTATGTTACTAGACCTTACTGCAGCCTTTGACACAATAGATCACCCAATCTTACTCAATAGACTACAAAACTATGTTGGCATCAATGGTCAGGTGTTAGCCTGGTTTAGATCTTATTTAACCAACCACTATCACTTTGTTTATGTAAATGAGGAAATGTCATATCACTCTCCTGTTAAATACAGTGTACCGCAGGGATCAGTACTGGGTCCTATCCTTTTCACGTTATACATGTTACCTCTAGGAGACATTATCAGGGAACATAAGTTTTAGCAAGTGTTACTTTCGACCGACAGCATCTCCTCACATTTAAACTTGATTTACTATTATTCTTGAAAAGAGAAGTCAAACTTCAGGATGTGCTACAAGAAAAAAAATGATGCATTTGGAATTTACTTATCATGGTTGAAAACACCTTTCTGCATCTACACGTGGAAAACTGTGAGTAAATAACGCGATATTTGTAAGCTCTGTCAGGTGTTGTGTGCTAAATATGCTGTTATAGTTTACAGTAGGATGCAAATGTTATCAGGGTTTGGAGAAAATCGCTTTGTTACAATCAACATGTTCCTAAACTGTGATGCAGAAACACAATGGGAGGATCAATTCGTCTCTGACCACAACTACACTTTAAAATCACAACTCAACCTGAAGCAACCTACATCTGATATGGGAAAACAATGGTGTGGTTTCCCAGACAGGGCTTATCCTGCTACCAGGCTAAAATGCATATTTGAGCTACGATCATTTAAAAACATATGTCGGACCTTCAAGTTTTCTAGCAGTTGTTCGAAATATTCACAGCTAGTATTTCTGATCAGAGAAGGCGCATTAATTACCTCCTTCAAATTGTTGATGCGACAATTCATCGGAGGCAAACCAGACGGCTTTGGACGAGACCTGGAGTGCATACTACATCAAATATCACACACTTTTGGGTCTCTATATGCACGCAGATTTCCCCCTCAAAACGCTCATATAAACGCAGAATTAAAAGTAATAATGCAACAGCACTTTTGCGTTTTCTTTTCAGATCGTTTCCGTGTAAACGTAGCCTAAGATAGTGTTCTAAGTAGTTTTGACCACAAGTTTATTTAAAAAAGAGCAACTTTTCGCATTAAACAATTTCATATCCAAGAAAGATGTTTGGATATGGCAAGACATGATAGCCACGGAGTTTTATAGGACCAACCTGCTAGGCATTGTCGTCGACAAAGTCAAATTAACTTATAAATGGTAAGTGGTACTTATAAATATCATATTGTCATTATGCCTGGACTGTGGTTGTCACAATGCCACTAAATTGTGTTGCTTTTCAATATCAATATACAGCTACCGGTTTAGTTGCATAGCTTTCAGCTGTGTGCACACGTACCGATAAAAGTAGTTTACGTTTGAATTGATGTCGCTCTACATACGTCATCTGGTATAATTGAAACGAGTGGCTATGAGCTACGTACAGACGCATTTGATAGACATTCGTAAAGCCCAATAAATGGCTCTGGGCATTCGTAAACCATGCCTCAAAATGAGAAAATGAGCATATGGTTCCCAGACCACGTCTCATTCTCTAAGAGACTGGTCTGGTGTTTGCCAGGCAATGTACATGCAGTTATGTAACCTCTTTAACCAAGAAATTATATAGAATAAAAACCACAGTACCATGACAATGAGGTGGTAAAATCAAAGGATTGATTTAAGGGAAAAATGCACTATTTAATGTAAAAAAAATTGTTCAAAGGGTTACTGTCAATATCTTTTGTCAACAACCCTTATACCTATTTTGGTAAAGAAAAGATCATTAAGGCTAAAATTAATTTGGTGTACAAGTGACAAACCTGCGGAAGGATTCTGGGGCATAAGCGACAACAGTAACGCACAGCTTAATGGCTTCACTGATCGAGAACGCCAGATCTTCATTACCATAGCAAAAGTCTGCAAAAAATCAACAGCAATATGATCTGTCTGAAAAGTGTTTCCAAATAAAATGTACGGCTGATGCCAACTTTGTATCCACCAAGAGCCTTTCATGTCATCTTACCCAGAGAACGGAGAGGTTTCTCAGCCTTTACCAGTTCCAGAGCATCAAGAGAATCTGCGGTCTCACCTTCCAAAGATACCAGCAGGTCAAAAAGACACTGGGAAGACACACCTTTTGATAGGCCAGTACTAGTACGGGTCTATGAGAAAAACATAAAATATGCACAGTGTGATAATATTATTATTACAGTGGCAAGAAAAAGTATGCAAACCTTTAGGAATGAACTGTGCGACGACGTCACGTAAATGCGTAGTGACGTAGGGAGGTCACGTGTTACATATATAAAACGCACATTTGCGGACCATTTTAAACAATAAACTGACACAAAGACATTAATTAGTATCATTCCACATACAACAACGCCAGAACGGTCCTCTTTCAACACACTTGTAAACACTGGGGCGGAGTTTCGCGTTCGTCCTCTGTGACGTCTTGACGTCATGACGTATTGCGTGAGGTCACGCTGACGCTTTCAGGACCGGATCTAGATGATAAATTGTGGTTTAAAAGTGTATATTTGTTATTTTTATTGTCAAAAATGACAATCGGTTTGCTAGATAAGACCCTTATGCCTCGTTTGGGATCGTTTAGAGTCCTTTGAAACTCCGTTGAAAAAAACTGTTAAGTGTTGAGTTAAGTATTAATTGTTGGTGTCTTTTAAAGTCCATTAAAATGAGAAAAATCCTGCAATGTTTTCCTCGAAAAACATAATTTCTTCTCGACTGAACAAAGAAAGACATCAACATTTTGGATGACATGGTGGTGAGTAAATTATCTGGATTTTTCTTTTAAGAAAATGGACTATTCCTTTAAAGACCACAATCTTTATAAATCAAAGTAGCACTAAACCACAGCTTTAAAGTTTGCCAGCTTCTGACATAAATTAGCTTTCATTAAAGTAATTAGTATGTGGGTTCACTTACATTTTTTTCTCCAGCACTGTGAATGTTTAATGGGTGTTTTCAAAAAAGACAAAGGAAACTAGAATTATTTGTGTGTTGTCAGCCTATGCACATTGTGTTTGTCTATTGTTAGGACCTAGATGAGGATCAGATCACATTTTATAGCATATCACTGTAGAAAACCAGTTCATTCCTAGGGGTTCACATACTTTTTCTTGCCACTGTACATTATGTTAAGCAATAACACTATTTAACACACTGTTTAATATTTTGGCTTTCTTCTGGATTTTGATTAGTCAATAAATATTTCGCGTTAATGCTATCTATTTGACCCACTTATTTTGGTAACATGGTACAGGTTGTACTGTTATGTTTCTCACCTGTCACTCAAGTGGCCACGCCCTTAATTATGCAGAACTTTATGGCTTAATATAATTTAAATGGATGAGTTACAAAAAAGTTCACCCCCTGACAGTTGTCATGAAAGGTAAAATGAGCTATAAAGACAAAAAACACTTTTTGTACCAGGCTGTAATCATATTTATTTCTGCTGTAAAGTCTGGCATTTCAACATGGGGGTCTATGGGAATTAACTCCCTTTTGGAGCCAGCCTCTAGCGGCCTATTGATGAATTGCAGTTTAAGCAATTCCGTATTGGTCTTATTAAAGAGATCGAAGGTTGCCCCTTGATCACAACAAAGTCTTGCTCTTGCAAGAGGAAAGGTTGGTTAGATAGGTATTTGGCAGCATCTTGCCAACATCTAAAATGGTTTCCATTTGTCTTAAAATGGCCTTCAGTATTAATTTTAGTGTGAACATAAAACTTGAGAGATTTAAGTTAAGTAAAACAACAGTATGTTTTTTTATGAAGGCTTCAAGATGAACTACAAGATTATAATTTCATGTCCACATATGTATTTATTTGGTATGTGTAATAGATCATCGTCGGTTTCTTGACTGACTGTACATTTATCCACTGCCCATCAATACTGGGTTTTATCCATCAATGAAAGGTCATCACAACACTTACGGTGAATTCCAGCAGCGGGGCCACACTAGCGAACAGCTGCAAGATGAAGGGTTTACGGTGGAGGATATAAAACTGCCTGCAACAGAACTCAATCCCTCGACGCAGCAATGGGTTACTCTCATAATCCGCATACGTCTTCCATGTACAGAGAGAAATGTTAACATTTAAAACAGAATATATAGCAAAAAATCTTTGCATTTATGCTGCTAACCTGGATCATTGTGGGAAGGATCCACTGGTAGCCGCTAAGAGAGAAGAGGTGATTAAAGTGCACAGCTGTGTTGATGGCAGTGGCGCTGTATTGCCTGAGGAGAGCGCTGTCCTCAGGATGCAGGAGCAAGGCACCATTAAACACATTCAGAAATAGCATAATCTCATCACCCCAGGGATATTCACTGGGCATGCCCAGAAACATCTCCTCCAGGAGTTTGATCCAGAGGACCTTGTGTAAAGTGTCTAAACCAAAGAGCTCTTTTCCTGAAAAAAGAAGATAACACAAATATCATGGGTTTAAACAAGTACTGATGAAAAGGTATAAAATACCTTAACTTAAATGCACAGTAAGTCCAAACTTACCTAGAGGCTCATTGAAAAGGGTGAACTCAGCATCAATGGCATTGCGCGGAAATGACGGCAGACGCAGAAGGTCTTCCTGGAGCATGGAGACATGGGATTGTTTGTGCATGGCAGGCATACGTTGGGTCAGTGAGATGATGAAGAGAACTCTGCCAATCTCTTCCAGCTTCCTAGAAAACACCTGCAAAAAATAAATCAGACCAAAAATGCAGTAAGACGTAACATATTTAGTTTTTAGTGCTCTAAAACGTTTTAGTGACATGATGAAAAGTTATACAGAGTCATGAATTATAATGACATATTACTCATACATAAACCTTTTTCTTCTCATAGCAGAACTTTCTGTTATCTCTAAAACACTTGAAATGCACCTGTTTCTGAATGAGCTCCTGACCCTTCTCTGGAAGCATGTGAACCAGGTTGAGCTGTGGAGACACTGATCTTCTGAAAGGGTAGATGTCTCGCACATAGGTCTGATGTAGAGATGCATATCAAAGGAGACAATTATAATTTAGGCATTTTATAAGCAATGTAGTGTTTCGTATCAAGAGTTTAAATGTGTATATAAACAGTAGGGGAGAGCGGGGCACAAACTAACGCAAGATTAATTTTAACACATCTACTTTAGATAATTATACAGGGCTGAGCAATCTGTGCTCTCAGAAGATGATCTCCTGTGAATTTGTGAAAAGTTTTGATGTGTTTTTATTAAGATATCGAACAAAGTTTTTTGAAGGCGAGAAAGTTTCTTTTGAACCACTCCTAAGTGAGAGGTTTTAACCAAGTGTTCATTTGTAACAGAGATGTGTCTGTTGATTGTGTAAAATTTTTTTTTACTTTAAGTCAAAAAGCCGCAATATATTTTATGTTACTTTAACTTAACAAATTAAGTTTAACAATTTCAACTTGTTTTTATAAGTTATATAAGTCTATAAGTTATGTCAACTTATCACAAGTCCAAAGTTATAATAGTTGGTTGAATTGACTTGCAAAAGCAAGTTGTTTTAAATTCATGCTGCATTTTTTTACAGTGTACTGTAGCAAAACAAACCTTGGCATAGTGGATAAGATTCCAACGCTTATCCATTAGAAAATAGTTAGCAGACCGAGCCTCTGGAATATTGAAGAACTCAAGACACTCCTGTTATCGAAAAAGATAAGCAAAATGTAAAAGGATTTAATCTAAAATAAGTAAAATATAATGTAACAATGTAACAACAACATCAGGTTGTTATTTTGTAGGTGCTACTTAAAGAAACAGTAGCTAGATGAACGTCTGGCATCATATACAGGTATATTACTATAGTTGTGTATTGTAGGAATTTTAATTTGTATGTATTTTTTTATGTATTTAACCCTTGTGGGTTGTTCAAATTCACTATCCTTTCGGGTTGTTCAGCAGCTGTAAAAATTTATCAGATTTATCATATTTTTTCCACATTTTCTGCATAAATCTGGTAATCAACCTCAATACTGATCAAAACTACCAAATGTTTACAAAAATTCCATGATTTTAATTATTTAATTGCCAAGTTCATAAGTGATGTCACTGATTTGACTTTTTCACAGTATTGGGCATGTCAAAGATTAGTAAAAACATTGGCTTTGATACATTTTTTGTTTTTGTGCAGCATCAGATTTCATTTTTTCTCTCCCTCATTTACTGTTTTTGCACAATTGTACTTCCATTATAACAACATTTTTTGATTGCAAAGCCATGACATCATATAATCATGCATTCTTGATTGTTGGTGGTTTTTCCTTTTGCAAAGAGGTAAAATTTGTCATTTTTACTGTTGATCACTATGTAGTACCATTAACCCTTTAGTAGGCCTGAGCAAAAACAAATCTTAATTCCTGGTTTGTACATTGAGTTATACATCGAACAAACCATAAGGGTCAATTATGGCTGAAACACTACATGTAAACATACGGAAGCGTAAAGTAACAAATAAATGTCTGCTTGATTGGATGTAAACGCATGAAAACAGGTTTCTCTAAAAAGCTGATTCTTGATAGATATCTGCTTATTTTGTGCAGGTAAAGGCATTCACTGACTCCTTTTATAAACAAAACAAGTCTAAAACTGTGACAATGACCTTCAAAAGGGCTTCAAACTGGGTGTCCTCATGTACTGGCAGCTGGGTGGGAATGTCACACTCATTCTGTCCATGAACCACAAGGGTTTTTGTTCCTAGGTAAATAAATGCAGGCAGAGTAATGAGAATTCTGAACATGACCAGAATACAAGCAAATTCTTTTCTACATAGTAAATACTGTACCACTTTACATGGTTAAGACTAAACACTAAATTTAATTGTTTGTATAGAAAGCAACCTGGCATAGAAGCAGTGACCAGAAGCTTGACCTCACACTGTTCCTTCTTCATAGTCTGTTTAAGGTCTTTGAAAAAGAGTCCTTCCACATAACCCACAATTTCCCACAGGAAGGTCAGTGTGGCTGATATGGCATCCATACCCCACTCACATGGAGTTCTTACAAAGTACATGATCAAGCCCACCTGATAAGAAGGAGAAGACCACCATATTTCAGTCTAGTAAAATACCTCAACAAAACACATATGTATCCGTTGAACACTGTAAGACAAATCCTTCCTTTAATCTCCACATTAATGTTCCAAAAGCAAGCTATGGTCTCACCAGATAGTTGAAAAGAATGTGAGAGGTCTGTGCAGGCAAATCCCCGATGTTAAGAAGCAGCTTCCTTAACATGTACATCAGTTCATCCTGTGAATAATAATATTTATTATGTTTATACTCCAGACTATCATGACTTTCATGTGTGTTCACACTGTCAACCAGTGGCGAGGCCAGAAATTGTAAACTGAGTGGACCTTGGTGAAATAGGGTGGACCTCAATGTGAACTGTCAAATTACATAATTTTACAATATGGAAGTGTTTAAATGGATCACATTATGTTTTTTGAGTCATGAATCGAATAATTTACAGAACAGCAAAAATAAGGGTGAGCTAATAAAATAAGAACAAATCAAAAAATTATAAGCATATAAAATAGAAAATGTTGTTTTTTTTGTTTTGCAATGTTTTTCAGGAGAGCGTCGGCTTCCTCTGTGGTGTTCTGCCACAGGCACTGTGCTTTTTCAAAGACTTACGTATGGTAGACTCAAAAAAAAAGAAACACAAGAAACTAGAATGATTTGTATGTTGTCAGCTAATATACATTGTGTTTGTTTATTCTTGTGACCTAAATTTTATAGCAAATCCCTGTAGAAAACCTGTTTATTTCTAGTGGTTCACATACTTTTCCTTGCCATTGTATATACAAATCTTTTTTTTTTGCAGTTTGAAAATAAGATTTTATGTCAACCTGAAACAACATCCAGCAGCAGTGACTTTTACCATGACTAGGACAACCACAATTAGAAATGCATCCTAACAACTAAATGAAAAGACACACAGTGAAAAAGTCGCTGGCGGTGTGAACGCACCTTTCATATTCTTACCTGTCTATTACTGACTGTGAGTTTCTCTAGGAAGTGTCTAAGAACCAATGCTGGATCTTCAATCAGACAGTTCCACAGAACCTGCTGAGCAACAGCACATACTGTGGGAACACAAAGAGTTAGCATTAGTTGTAAAAAAAAACAGCATGTAACTGTGGACAAAAAGGTTGAAAGGTGCTTCTGTGTTTCACCTGCAGCTCCATCCTCACGGACATCTACATCTTCCATCAGGTGCACAATGGGCAACACAGCAGCACAGATGCATGGTGGGAAAACAGCCTGTGGCGGCTGCAGCATGTGATGTGTTGGTGTAAGTTCAGTTGTGTTCTCATCGTCTTAAAAGAACATATATACCAAACAATAAACTCACTGTACAACTGTCATATTTAAATTAAACATGTCTATGAAGTAGATTTCAATTTTGAATAGGGCTTACCCTCCGCACTGACCACAGACCGCACGGACCACACAGAGCCTCTGCGGAAGGAGTAGTTTCTGTGGGAGTTACTGGAAGCACAGGAAGGGCTTACAGATAGGCGACGTGATGTCAGGTTCACCACATCTTCTACAGAAAAAAAAAAAGAGTAAACCACATGTGACCCTGACCACAAAACCAGTCATGAGGATCAATTTCTCTTATTTAAGTTGTATACATTATATGAAAGTGGAATAAATAAGTTTTTCATTGATGTATGTTTGTTAGGATAGGACTATATTTGACTATTTAAAAGTCTGGAATCTGAGGTTGCAAAAATCTAAATATTGAGAAAATCGCCTTTGAGTCCTTAGCAGCACATATAAATGTTTTTTATATATTGACAGTATAGGGGTGGCACGGTCCATGAAAAAAATCCGAACCGTTCGGTTCGCTTGTCTCGGTTCGGAGCGCGTGTGTGCCGCACGGTTCAACGGTTCATGGCATGCGCAAATGCGCAATGTAGTCTCATGCATGCCCTGTATGTGACCTCAGATAGCGTGTTTCCCTTTCGCGCGAAAGAAGAGGTGACTGGTTTGGAGTATAAGTACTGCAGGTTATGTTACGTGTAGAAATGGCAAGTGGGAGAGAAAATGAAGTCTGCCCGCAGTTGGAGGATGCGCCAGCGTCGTATAAGTTTGGTGTGTGGATACATATTTTTATTTCATGTTACCCATGATGACAGCGGAAATAAAACAATAGATAGAACTGCAGTCTATGGGTTGAATGTGCTCGAACAGCCACAGGAGACCGCCTTCTCTCCGACCATTTATCTGAGGTACTGAACACTGTTTTACGTCTTTAGCGCTATTTTTAGCCTTTCATTGATAAAATTAAAGCCGCTGATTTCCGCGTAGTTTCATTTTGCTAGCGTGTGAAAGTTGCGCGATCTTATTTCAGAAATTGCCCCTCAAAGTAATCACGACAGAAGTGGTCAAAAGTGGACAAAATAGACGGATTTAAATATTACAGGTATAAAGGTTATGTTTCTCTCTCGTCCACATATACTCTCAGTATTAAAGCAGCCTCTCAGTGATAAATCTAAGAGCTACACTGAAGTTGGCATTTTAATAAATGCAAGTTATCTTTGTGTGCTAAAAATGCACATAAAGTTCATGTAGATGGCAATACATATTCTCTTTTTTGCCAAATAAATGAAAAACATGTCGAAATCATCAATGTCTTCCCTCTTGCTCTATCAAAATCTCATCTGGCTTTCCTCAGAGATGGTCCCAATAATGTGCTTCAAGTCAAATTCAGTTTGTGCATGATTACATTATATAACTTTTTTTTAATACTGTATCCTAAATAATGGATAATTAATACATTAATAAGATAATACATTTCTGGAGTGTTAAAAATGTAAAGAAAAAATAACAACAAGAACAGTACTGAACCGAGAACCGTGACCATAGAACCTTGATACGAACTGAACCGAGGGTTTTGTGAACCGTGCCACCCCTAGTACAGTAGGAAATTTACAAAATATCTTTTTAAAACATGATCTTTACTTACACTGTAAAAAGTAAAAAAAATACTTTAATTTATAACAGTTTATAATAGTTTATTAAATTTAACTTTAGTTTACTTTAGATGAAAATTTAAGTTGAATAAACTTACATTTTTTAGGTGTTACCAATTGAAATAACTTTTTAAGTGGATGCAACTTTTCACTTGGTACAGTGTAATATCCTAATGATTTTTTGCACAAAAAACAATCAATATTTTTGACCCATACAATGTATTGTTGGCTACTGCCGTTCAGGGGGGAGAGGTCATTTTCGAAATTGGGACAAATTAAAATAAACTGAGGACATCAATGCATGAACTACCGAGGTGACATTGGAGTAAAAAAAATCAAAAGATCATGTGCAGATTTTTTTTTTTTAAGTTTAGTTTTGTGTGCTCACGTGAAACTATCGCGCGCGCACGTGAGACTATTGTGCGCGCACATGAAAGCAAAACTGTAATATGTTGTTATGTTACAATAAAGCCTTTGATATCAAAGGACAATTTAATAATATAACCCTTCAAATCTAGATGACCATAGCAAAGAAATAACACACCCTCTTCCTCCTGCTCCGGTGGGGGACTACATGTGGGCTCATAGCAGGCCTCTTGAGAGATAGGGATGGCCGTGATGATGCTGGCCTCACGACCGAGCCTCCTCTTTTCTTCCTCTTGCTGCATGTTCTTCAGGATGTGCTCTGCCCGTTGGTGGGACCGAGACACTGCACGTGCCGAAAAGGATTTCTGAAATTACAGAGATGTGGAGGAGCACAAAAAGAACTGATAAGTGGCTAATGACAACATTATATTAATAATGTGTCACTGAAGTAATTTTACAACAATTTGGATCAGTTGGTATAAAGATGGTATAAAGTACAAACGCCTGGAGAACGTCCTTCCTGCAAGGTGACTGATTGCATCAGTTTTGATGTATGTTCAGTGGAACATTGAGAACTAGGTTAAAATAGCCCGCTGTACACCCCAGTCTGCCCATTCATCAATCCTTCAGTGAGGTCAATCCTCTAAGATGAAGTGTCATCCAGGTGTCTGAAGTACCCTGTTTGCCAATGCAATGTTTCCATAGTCATAAATATTATCCTGTTCATCAACTCTCTTTCTGTCTGTAATTGAAAAAGACCACCCTCTTGGGATTGCTCTGTCCTCAGCCATCCCTAAATGTCCTTGGTCCCACATTTGCCTGGAATTTGTCAGTAGACTTCCCCCCTCCAATAGATTTTTTTTGTTTGTTTGTTTCTTTTCCCTCCAATAGATTAACTACAATCATTATGGTGGCCAACTCCCCTCAGCCAGGACTGCATAAATATAAGCAAAGAATCAGTGTAATATTTTCTTTACACAATTTTTTTGCTACTTCCATGCTTTGTCATATTTAAGAACGTATAGTCTGCCTTGGTCGGACGTGTGGTAAGCACGGGTGGGCTGCGGGTCCAAAAGCCAAGATTATTTCTACTCAATCCGGCACACAGTGATAGGCAGATGTTTCCAAATAGTGTTGTGATGTGTTCATGCTCTATCTGCTGATTGTTAAAGGCTTCTGCGTGACTTGCCCCTTAATCACTGCCAGTCGCGCTGCATCTGATTGACAGCTATAGTGATTATATTAAAAGGAAGCATGCTTTGTTTGCTTTCTGTATTTAATCTATTCACAATATGAATAAAAGTTTTAGCCTATTTTTCATGCTGGTAAAAAGAGGACCAATGGTCACATATACACAGCAGAGTTTCAGAAGAGCTGTGTTAAAATGCAGAGTGAAAATACATCCGCTAAAATATTAAGTATAAGCATAAAGTTATATAGGCCTTCTAAAACACTGTTCTGTTAGCTTTAGGCTACTTGCAATGTGTTTAATGCAATCAAAATTAAATACATTGGGGAAAAATGTTCAGGCTTCAAAATGTGCATGACAGATCTCTCTCTATCATTGTTAACATGATGGGCTGCATGTCTATAAATTGTTCTTGCATGAACTCAATGCGTAATGTTTATTGCTACTTCCTTACTTGATAAAAATAAACAAATGTCCAAATCAGGTTGACCCAATGGAGCCCGCATTAGGAATCAGGTGGAACTGTGCAACTGATACCCCTTGGACATCACTATCAGCCCCATCGAGCATGCAACATGCATCTCCGAACGATCCATTAGGATTCATACTCACATTCACTACCAGGGCAAAAGGTGACCATTTAGCTGTTGTGGGCTAAAATTAAAGACTGGGATGACCCAGACTTATCACCAAACCTCCAGGCTGCTTGGAACAGTTGGGAAAGTGAACTTAAAACATGCCATTCAAGCAACATCAAGCAATATCCATTCCTTGCTGTTACACGCCAACCACCACAAAAGCAGTAAAAGAGCACAATTCCCTTCATGTGTTCTGTGGCTCCTCTGAAAGAGCATATGGGGCAGAGGCATACTTGGCAGTTCAAACTGACAGTGACAGTCACGTTTCCTTCATGATGGCCAGAACAAGGTTCGCTCCTAAAAGGCAGCAGTCTAAACCTCATCTGGAACTTTGCGCCGCCTTAGCTGGAGCACAGCTAACCAAACTGGTAAGAAATGAGATGACACTTACCATCAGCCAGTCAATTCTGTGGACAGACTCAATGACTGTTTTGGAGTGGATTCAGTCAGACTCCTTTTCTTGACCAGTGAGCCTATGAACACTAGGGAAGCAGAAGCTGTTCTACTCAGAGCATCCTAATTGCAGGACTTTCTAGAAGAAATTAATGCCCTTCAAGCTCAGAAATCAGTTCCTGCAAACAGTCGTTTGGTCAATCTTGCTCCTGAGTGGAATCCACTGATCAACATTATAAGGGTCGGGGGCCGATTACGAAGAATGAAAAATTTGTACCTAGAACAAATCCACCCCATTGTGCTGGACCCAAAAAATGCCATAACTAAACATCTTATCAGAGAATTTGATGAGCGTCTCTAACACCCAGGAGCAGAAATAGTTTACGCAGAGATAGGCAGACAGTATTGTATCCTCAGAGGACACCAGGCCATCAAGCATCATCTACTCAACTTTCTGTCCTGTCAGTGCTGGAGAGCGCAGCCAAAGATTTCTCCACCCTTCTTCTCAACTGCCATTGACTGCTTTAGCCTATACTTTATAGGAATAGGAAGGTGAATTAAGAACCGCCGGGGACTTATCATCAAATGTCTCACAACTAAGGCAATTCACATTGAGCTTCTCAATTTAGTGGATGTAGATGCATTCCTTCTTGTGCTCCATAAGAGGGGAACCACATGAGATCCGTTCTGATTGTGGCACCAATTTCCGTGGAGCAGATAGAGAGCTGAGGGACGTTTTTTCAGTAATGGAGCCAGATCTAGATTTTCTTGCCCTGGGGAAGTTTTGACCAGCACTGACATTTGTGCTTTTTTCAGTTGCTTAAAAACATAATAATGGCAAAAGTCAATTTTTAAGTCACTGATATAAGTCCACAAAACTCATTCTAAACATGTTTTCCCAAGACTTCAAAACAGGATTTAGAAGTATATAGTTTTTTTTCTTTAAAATTATGTATAAATCATACCTATTTATTTATATAAAACAATATTTTGATTTGGAATTTCTAAGACACTTTTGCCTGGGAAAGGCCCTATGCGAGGAAGGATGAAAGCTCCAGAATAATCTGTGATTGACAGCTGAGGAAACAAAAGACTGCATAATGAGCCTTTAACACGCACGCACACACAGACGCACACACACACATACACACATGCAGGACTGCAGGAGTCGAGAGCTATGCATATGGATTGTCTCTGCACTTTTTTATCAATGGCGGGGGTGTGGTGATCTCAGCTCATTACAGATAATGAGGTAACAGGAGAAAGATGATCACTTACATCATTTAAAAGTAGACATTTAACTTTTTTGTATGACAAATATTCGTTAAGTTACAGTTCATTTTTCTGATGCATTTCTGAAAGGACTTCTCAGAGGGAGAAAGAAGATCATGTTTATTTTCTTAATTTTGTGAAATGCACAACATTCGGTTTTTATTGGGAGTGGACACAAAAAACTTGACACTTTAACGTTTTAAATGATGTAAAAATCATATCTGTATGTCAAAAAGTCTTTTTGCGGAGTGATAAATAATAAAGAGTTTGCAGCGCACGCAAGCACAGAGAATTAAAACTAAGTTTTCTGACTACCAAATTAACTTTAATTTAATTTAAAGTTTTCCAGGTAGCTGTCGGAAACTAATCAGTTACAAAGGATTTTCTGTCTACAGTCCTAGTTGAAGTGGATGGGATACTTAATTCGAAACCACTGGGATATGCTTCAATAGATGTTGCTGATATCGATCAGATCACTTCAAATCTTCTCCTATGGGGCGGCGGGATGCATCACTCCCTCAGGTGGCATTTTCTCTTGGAGACATGGGGTGGCGAAAGTGGTGTCACTGTCAGAACATAGTGGACCGATTCTGAATACATTTCACAAGAAACTATTTGCCTACACTCCAAACCCAACAGAAGTGGTTAAAAACTACAGAAAATCCTGAGGTGGACTCTGTAGTCTCATTATAGTCTCACAACTCCCAAGAGCTCAGTGGGGCATAGGCAGAGTTCGCAAGACATTTCCCAGAACAGACGAACATCAGCATGCTGTACTTGCATCTGCTGATGCCACCCCGCCGGACAAGTATAAATACAGCTGGCACAGTATCTCAACAATCTGGAGATGATGGCCATGCTTGCTCGGACGGCAGTGATGGCTCGAGGACTCTACCACCACCTCCTAAACTGTCCCGCTTGGATGACTTGTTTCTCTGGGTGGCTCATGCTGTTCCTCAGTGCCCACCCCTGTGCCTTTATTCCCCGAGGTGCATGAAGAGATTATTAGGTTCTAGGTGGCACCTTTTACTCCCAGGAACAGGCCTGGTACCTCTTCCCCCTCTCACCACTCTCGACGACGGGGTCACTAGGGGATATGTGGCCGTCCCGACAGTATAGTGCAATGCAGTGGTGTCCTGCTGCCCCTGCCTCCTTGAGGGATAAGCCGTTACTGCTCTTGTGGGCTTGTAAGCATTCGTCCGCTCTGGCGGGCAGTGTGTACCAGCCCTGCTAGGAGGCGTCCTCAGCCCTGCACGCCATGGCATTGCTTCAGTTCCATCACCCCAGTTCACCCAGCTTCCACCCAAGTTTTTTAGCATTCACTTCACTTTGGTGAAAGTTGCAGATCCACACATCTTGTGTGCGGACATCACTGTCCTATTGCCAAAGGACGTGATAGAGCTGGTCCCTCCAGCCAACATGATGTTGGGTTTTACGGCCCTTACTTCATAGTACCCAAGAAAGGTGGTGGGTTACAACCAATCTTAAATCTGCGTTTATTGAATCGTGCACTTCACAAGATGTCGTTCAAAGTTTTTATGTGGAAATGCATTTTTTAATGTATCCGTCCACGAGATTGGTTTGCAGCCATCGAACTGAAGTAAGGGCCGAAGGGTACTTTCATGTCTCGATTCTTCTCCGACAAAGGCCTTTTCTCCGCTTTGCGTTTGAAAGCTGGGTATATCAGTACAAAGACTTGCCCTTAGGGGTGTCCCTGTCTCCATGTGTCTTTATGAAAGTCATAGATGCAGCACCTTGTCCTAATGAAAAAACACATTTCGCATTCTCAACTATCTCGATGACTGGCTCATCATAGCACACTATCTAAACAATTATGCGAACACAGGGACCTGCTGCTCAGACACCTCGCCCATTTGGGTCTTTGGGTCCACTGGGAAAAGACCAAACTCTGCCCCGTGCAGAGGATCTCTTATCTCTGTGTAATTTTGGGCACAGTCAAACAGACGGCACGCCTCACAGAGAAACATATACAGTCAATAATGAACTGTTTAAATTTGTTAGAATGTTAACATGAGACCCCTTCTGCACTGGCTTCACAGCCAAGTCCCGAGATGGGCATGGCACAGCGGCACTCAATGGGTGCAAATCACACCGGCCACCAAACTCTCGTCTCGTAGTAAATAATCAATTGATGAAGGCAAAGGCACATTCCCTTAATTCTTAAAACTCATACTTTTGAAAAAGTGCTTTAGCTTATATGGTTAATAATTGCTGGAATATAACTCAGGTAATATATAATTAAATATAAATAGTTTTCTGGGATCCCCGAGAGGGGGGAGGATGAGGATCCCACTCGGACAGACCAAAGGACGCCAACACATATAAACGGAAATATGATGTGTGCAAAAACCCACATGGCCTGAAAATCCATCAGGCCAAGATGAGATGGATGCAGATGGTACATGCATCACAGCACTCAGGAAATGCCCCTGGTGAGACGCAGGAGGAACTAGGCCCGTAGTCAAACCACAGTGCCCAGAGCCTCCAAGTGACACAAGTCCTGAACCCATGCAGATCATTAGAACATCGTCGGGTAAAATGGCCCCAAGCTAACAAGGAGAAGGAGTGGCTGCGATTTGATGAAGACGCCGATAACATTTTAGAAGCAATGGCAAAGGGTGACGCAGATCGACTCCTCCAGACAATGACCACTATCATCATCAGCATAGCAGCTGAGAGATTTGGGTTGGAGGAGAAGAAAGCAGCGAGCCACCCTTACATCATGAACAACAGGGCGAACAAAATCCATTAGCTTAGGAAAGAGCTGAAGAGCCTGAGGAGGAGGTTTAAGGAGGCAAGGGAAGAGGAGAGGAGTCCTCTAGTAGAGCTACGCGTCATCCTCCGCAAGAAGCTTATGACTCTGAGGAGAGCAGAGTGGCACAGGAGAAGGAGGAAAGAGAGGGCCAGGAGGCAGGCTGCCTTTGTAGCGAACCCCTTTGGGTTCACAAAGCAGCTACTTGGGGAGAAGCAGTGTGGCCAGCTTACCTGCTGACAGATCCAGGGAGCAAGATCTGGGCCATGCCAATATCTGATTGATCCACATGTACCAACTATGGACTTTGATGGGAACGAGCCCAGCTGGAAGGAGATCCAGGAGGTGATCAAAAAGGCCAGAGCAAGCTCTGCCCCAGGACCTAGTGGGGTACCTTATAGGGTTTATAAGAGCTGCCCGAAGCTACTCCACAGGCTCTGGAGGATCCTGAAGGTTATATGTAAGAGGGGTAAGGTTGCTCAGCAGTGGCAGTTTGCAGAAGGGGTGTGGATTCCAAAGGAGGAAGAGTCGAAGACAATCGACCAGTTCAGGATCATCTCGCTGCTCAGTGTTGAGGGAAAGATATTCATCAGCATTGTTTCTAGGCGGCTGAAAGACTACCTCCTAAGGAACTCTTATATAGACACCTCAGTCCAGAAAGGAGGGATCCTGAAGGTGCCAGGGTGTCTGGAGCACACAGGCGTTGTAAAACAGCTGATCAGGGAAGCCCGGGAGAACAAGGGGGACCTGGTGGTGTTATGGTTGGACCTCACAAATGCCTATGGGTCCATACCCCACAAAGTGGTTGAGGAGGCCCTGTGCCGACATCACATCCCAGACAAGTTTAGAGACCTCATGGACTATTATGACAGTTTCAGTCTCAGGGTCTCAGCGGGGTCTACAACATCAGACTGGCACAGGCTCAAGAAGGGTATAATTACTGGGTGTACTATTTCAGTGATATTATTTGCACTCGACATGAATACGCTGGTGAAGTCTACAGAGGTCCAGTGTTCGCCAGGAAGGGCCTGGAAGAGATGACCACCTGGGCTCGCATGTGCTTTAAGCCAGCAAAGTCCAGATTTCTGGTGTTCAAGAAAGGGAAGGTTAACAACAAGTTCCGATTCACAATTGGCACGACCCAGATACCATAAATCACTGAGAAACCAGTGAAAAGCTTGGGAAAGGTATTCGACTGCAGCCTGAGAGACACTGCAGCCTTGAACTGGAAGGCTGGCTAGCTGTAGTGGACAAGTCGGGCCTACCTGGCAAGTTCAAGGCCTGGATTTACCAACATGGCATCCTCCCACTGATTCTCTGGCCCCTCATGACCTATGAGGTTCCAATCTCAACCATTGAGGGCTTTGAGAGGAGAGTCAGCAGGTTTCTACGGAAGTGGCTGGGTCTACCTCGAAGCCTGAGTAGCATCGCCTTGTATGGCCAGAACAACAAACTGAAGCTCCCTATCAGTAGCCTGTATGAGGAGTTCAAGGTGGGCCATGCCAGGGAGGTGCTGCAATACAGAGAGTCACAGGACCCGAAGGTGTCCCAGGCTGGGATCGAGGTGAGAACAGGGCGGAGGTGGAGGGCAGCAGAGGCGGTGGACGTAGTTGAGTCGCGGCTTCAGCACAGGGCACTGGTGGAAGTAGTGACTCATGGACGAGCTGGCTTGGGTAGCAGCACGACATCTCATTACAACAAGGCACAGGGGAAGGATAGAAAAACATTAGTGCAGCAAGAGGTGCGGGCTGCAGTAGAGGAGGAGCGGGCCAGCAAGATAGTTGGAATGCGGCAGCAGGGAGCCTGGACAAGATGGGAGCATGCAGCGGATCACAGAGTCTCATGGGGAGAGCTGTGGAAAGCAGACTTCCATTGCATACGGTTCCTGATCCAGGCTGTCTTTGATGTACTACCAAGCCCATCTAACTTGTTCAGCTGGGGATCAGTCACCAGCCTTTGCCTGAAGAGGGGGACCCTGGAGCACATATTCAGCTGCTATTCGAAGGCCCTGGGCGAGGGGCGCTACTGTTGGCGCCATGACCAAGTCCTGAAGGCCATAGTGAATACCATCAGCTGTGGAATTGGCCACTGCAAGCACCTCCGCCCAGTAAAGAACACCATTGCTTTCGTCCGGGCTGGGAGAAGCCACCATCAGCTGCCAGGGCCGCCCCATCTGGACTGTTAGTGGCAGCACGAGACTGGGAGTTGAGAGTTGACTTGGAGAAGCAACTGAAATTCCCAAAAACTGTTGCCACCTCAAAGCTGCGGCCTGACATCTTGTTAATCTCAGAGACCACCAAGCAGATTGTTCTCCTAGAACTCACCGTACCCTGGAAGGACCGTATCGAAGAGGCCAATGAGAGGAAGAGGGCAAAATATGATGAGCTAGTGGAGGAGTGCCGGAGCAATGGATGGCGAGCACGGTGTGAGTCCATTGAGGTGGGGTGCAGAGGGTTTGCTGGCCAGTCTCTCTCCAGGGTTTACAGCATCCTGGGCATTGTAGGGGCCAGTAAGCGAAGGGCCATTAAGGAGGTCACAGAGTCAGCAGAAGTTGCCTCAAGGTGGCTGTGGATAAGGAGAGGTGAACCATGGGTGGGGTAGAGCTACCTGGACACAAGCTGGGGCCTGATCAACCCCAGCTGGGTCGCCTGGGTGAGAGTGTATGATGCTTGAAAGACCCCAAACACTCTGTGAGCCCAGGTAACTTCACTGATGATGTGTCCAGGTCACATCAAGTTGATGTATGTTACAAGTGGTTAGAGAGTCGGGCTTGTAACTCGAGAGTTGCCGGTTTGAGTCTTGCTGCCGACAGGTTGCAACTGTGGTGCCCTTGAGCAAGGCACCAGACCCTAATTGCTCCCCAGGCACTGGGATAGCTGCCGAATCCTCCAGGTGCGTGTGTGTTCATGACTTGAAGTGGGTGTTTTCACTACTCACTGGGATGTGTAAAATGCGGTCACATTTCGAGTATGCGTTGCATGCTTTTCACTTTCAAAAAACGCATACTCACAGCTGGTTTTAAGACCAATAAGACAGATGTGACCACTTTTCAATCTTAAATTGTGAAAAATATTTACACACAGTCTATATTACGAAGCAAAATCACATATTTAAGGTTAAATAAAGTGGCTACAAATATGAGAACTATAACACTGTAGCTCCGCAAAAAAAGGTGTATGCACAAGTATCTATGGTTTTATATGAGAACATGCAACACATTTAACTCTTTCCCAGTCATTGACGAGTTATTTCGTCAATTAAGGGAAAACATTTCCCTGCCAATGACGCTTCCCTGGTCAGTTTTTACAGTAATCTGTAATTCCGCTATTATCCAATTTATGAAAAAAATAAAATTTTCAACATATAAAACTTTGTGTATGTTTGATAACCGTTCTGAATCTGATCTCTAACAAATTCCTTTACAAATAAGCAATTATTTCAGCTTTTTGCTAAAAAAAATATATTTTTGAAGAAACCTACCCTATTTATGAAGTTATAAGAAGAGAACAAATGAAGATAGGATGAAATTGTTTCCCCGTTTTGTTTGTTTGAAAGCAGAGGGTCTGTTCTTTCATTTGATACATTTGTATTTTTATATATTTTATAGAAGAAAATTTTCCTGCAAGGCATTTTGTGGAACTTTTGTGAAAATCACAAAAAAATGATGGTGGGCAACTTTTTTTAAAAAGGCCGGTGGGGAATGAGATAAGCGTGTTGTAAGACTTCATGAATGCATTGTAATGCATTTCGAATTTCTTTAAAACGCATTATTATCATTCATAGAATAAAAATGAATAGCTTCATAAAAATGTCACCAAAATCTCTTTTGATTTTTCTTTTTTGCAAATGCTATCCATAACTGTTATACTTTATGCAATGAAAGTTTTGGTGCAGTAGGCTTAAACTTACAGATTGATCTTCACTGATTGCGTCAGGAACAGTGCCAGCATTAACGGGAACCCACGGAGGGTCAAATATGGGCACACATGGCATGCCCAGAATAGGAGATGGCAGGGTGAAGTTAATGCTGGGTGGAGGGATCTATGAAAGAACATGCACAAAAAGATTAATAACAAAATAATATTAAATGACAACCTTCATAGAAATGTAAAGTAAACAAGCAGACTTTAGCATTGTTTACATCAGATTAGCATAAAGTCTGTTGCATCTGCAACACTCAGATACTGCAACACTGGGTCTATTCAGCTTGTAGTTGTAAAGTGTTTCTCCATAAGTAATACCTTAAAGATCTGCTGAGCTCCTTCCTCCATGCGTGGCCAAACCTGGTACCGAAATCTCCATACAGTGTAAAATTTCAGTATGGAGTTGATCCTCTGACCTGCTTCCTGGTGCTGAAACTCTGCCATCATCATTTCGGTTACTGCATCAGGCACCTTCACGGCACAGAGCAGGAACATGGCAGCTGTGTATGTGTGTGTGTTTATGTTGTCAAATATGTGAGTGTTTGTGTACATGTTAGCATGACAGTTATCGTATGGAGAGAAAAAGATAGAAGTCAAATGAGAGTTGAATTGATAAGTCCACACTGGCTCATTTTAAAGCTGTCTCATCATTTAACCTTTCAGGGCATGTTAACCAAAATGGAACCTACAGTAAGACTGAAATCTAACTGCAATGCATTCTAGGTTAACCTTGTCTGTAAGGTTGCCAACTGTCCCGTAAAAGCCGTGACATGCCGTTTTTTGACTGCTACAGTACTCCGATCTAACCAGTGACTGATACAACAGGCTTTAAGGAAACCCTACTTGTTTGTAAAAAATGCAAGTGTTATAATTTAAAAGACCGTGGTTAGGATCTGGCACAGGGCCACTGTCATCATAGCATTAGCACATGAAATATAGGTTTTACAAGCTGGAAGTAAAATGTGTTGCTTAGCTGCAATAATGAAACACATTTCAAAGGCCAAACTAATTAATGACTCGTTGACTAGACTCCCAAGACACACAGAAATAAATGACCTAGACAAACCTGCAGCTGCAGCCATATGCTCATCGACACTCAGCAGTAGCTCCCACGCTGCAGGCAGAATGTCTCCATACATGTCCTCAGTCAAAATAGATGCTGCTTTTGTAAGCAAGGAGAGAGGGGCTGGTGACAGGCTCATTACCTAGTGGATAGAAAACATAAAAACCTAACATTTAACAAAGTCTTGCATTTATGTCTTTTTTAGATTGTGTTCTAACCAGAACAGTCATAACAAGATTCCACTGTGTCTGTTTAAAATGTGAAAATGGGACATGGTGTGATACAATCAACCACAAATCACAGCCATCCAGGCCAGTGTTGAGCTCTCTTTTTTTGCATGCTTTTTCGCAATGCACTCGTACACTCATTAATGTTTACAGGTATGGTTTTGTGGCTTCACTTGTAGAACATCAGGTTTAATACGTTTTTGGTGTGTCGTGTTTCTTTTCTGTATCTATCAATATAACACGCAATCATGTTTCGTGTGTAAAAAATAGTCCTTAAATGACTGTGAGCAGCAAAAGAAAGTGCAACCCAAGTCTTATACTTGTGCACTACTCAATGCTATTTTGTAGAACAAATAGTCTCAGTAGTGCTTCCAGAAAAGGCAGGAAGATACACTTATTCAACCAAATAATTTAAGTGTGCAACGCTGGACTCTGTGGTGACTCTGTGTTCTCCTCTGCTCCTCTCTCTTGTGTGGTCCTGCAGGGTTCAGTTTTAGGCCCTCTTCCCTTTTCTCTTCATTTACTTCCGCTTAGTTATCAGGAAGCATGGTTTGTCATTCCACTGTAACACCGACAATTGCCAGATTTATGTGCCTTTTAAAAAGAATAATACTGTCAGATCGTTACTCGAGTGTCTTGATGATATAAAAGCCTGGATGGCCCTTTAGCCATTTCTCTCAAGGCAACATGAAACAGTAATCCATGCCTTTTTCAGACTCGGCTGGATTACTGTAATGCATTGAATGTGGAGGTTAGTGGGTCTTCTGTTGTTTGTCTGCAGATGGTACAAAATACTGCAATGCGTCTTTTAACTGGAACACGGAAATACGAGCACTTTACACCAATTCCAGCCAGCACTGGTTGCCTGTCAATTTTAGGATCCATTTAAAAATAATTTTGTGTGTTTTTAAATCTTTAAATGGTCCCTACACCTACCCGTTCTCTCAGGTCAGCTGATCAGCCATTCCTGAATGTGCCTAAAACAGGAGTAAGCACCGTGTTTTTGTGGTGAAAGCTTCTAAACTGTGGAATGATCTACATTTGCCCATTAGACAGGCCCCATCATTGTATTTTATTTAAATCATATCTTCATATCAGGTAGATTAAAATGACAATCGTTTCGTTAGATAAGACCCTTATGCCTCGTTTGGGAATGTTAAGAGTCCTATGCAACTGCAATTTTAAACTGCATTAAACTGTTAAGTGTTGGGGTCCATTAAAATGAGAAAAATCCTGGAATGTTTTCCTCAAAAAACATAATTTCTTCTCAACATTTTGGATGACATGGTGGTGAGTAAATTATCTGGATTTTTTTTAAAGAAATGGACTAATCCTTTTAAGCAACAACTGCACATGTTCACTGTTTTCAGTGTACCTGGGTGCGGATGTACTTCAGCATGCCAGTGTCTTTTTTTCCCTCAGCATTGCTGTCAGTGGGTCGTCGTTTCATGCACGGTGTCCGAAGGCAAGATTTGTCTGAACACTAAAGGTCAGAAAAAATAAACATACTTTGATACATATGTTATACATGCAGACTCAGCAAGGTCAGGGGTCCTTGAGGTTTAGGACCTCTTGATGGATAGGGAGAAGCAGCAGGGAACACCTTACTTTTTCTAAAATATATTCAGAGTGAAAAAATTATTTGACATTAACCAGTAGTGCACCCTGCTAGAGTATTGATCACAGCTACCTTGTTTTTGTCTAAACACCACATGAACAATGAATATCATTTAACCACCTCTTTGCTTTTCTTAGCACGGCCGCTGATGCTGCTGGTGGTGCTGCTGTCTTTCATGCTGTCCACCGTCTCACCATAGAGGAGTTTGATAGCACGGACGAGCCGAGCACAGGAACGGCTGTGGTGCTGATAGCAACGAGGGTGGCAGAAATCTACATGAGTGCAGATGAAACTCTGCTGGTTACACAGCAGAATCATGATCTGGAATTTGAAAAAAAAATAAAGGATGATTTAAACAAAACCCCACAGGTTTAAATCAGACACAATGGAGGAAGAGAAATTCCTCTTACATGCAGCCATGACATGTTGCGATGGTAATTGTCTTCAACACCCCCTGTGCTGCCAGGACCTTCAGGTTCAATGCTTGGCTCGCTAGCACTCCAAGGGCTCCCTAAACACACCAAAGTAAATGCTTTTTGTGTGTTGGGTTGACTGGTTATTATGTATTTAAAAGGTACACACGGTCATGCAATATGATCAATAAAGACATGGCGCAAGGGCACGGCTATTTTCACGATATGGCACAGAGTTGACTGCCTTATTGCTTTTATAACACAATATCACCTAACAAGAAAGACACAAATGCTAAAATCATATTTTTAAAAGTACATTACTATGCAACAAAAATATCAGTCAGCTATATGCTATTCTTTATGTTCATTATGTGACTAAAGCCTGGAGTATAATCGAACGCACAGCCTTGCAAAACGTAGCTGTGTACACAAATGTTTGAGGCAAACTGCAATACCTCTCCTGGCCTACATACAACATACTCCTGTATGCACATATTTTGTAATATTACAAAATAATTACAAAAGTCTTTACACATTCAGGACATTTAAACATCTTGTCTTATCCTAAAGCCTTAGCAAGTAAATGGGTTTTTCTCGTGGAAGGTCTGCATTCGATAAAAATTAGCAATAAAATATTTCAAATCAGCTGAATATACATTATCTCTTACTTAAAGCCCTTGAATACATAAGAAGTGTTTTGCTCTGCCAAATAAACAAATCTAGTTTTTGAATAATGTTCCTCTGACCTATATCAGTGACAGTGTCTCTACTCTGAGAAAGCAGCCGTTCTGATTCTGCATCAATTTCAGACTCAGAGTCTTGTCTGGACATTTTAGTGCTTTTTAGACTCCCAGCACGACGGATGGACGACAAAGAGCCTCCTTTCTTTACACGAAAACTTCTTGCTCCTTTTATCTGTAGTAGCCGAGAGCCCCCAATACGGATCTTCCTAATTGGAGCTGAAAAGAAAGAGAAGACATGAAAGAAAATTAAACAAAATGAAACGATAAATTACAAATTAGCCTTTAACAAACATATATTCTGTCATACCCAGAGGCTCTTGTGAAGATTTCTTCTCTTCACAGCCAGTGTCAGACTTGAGCGTGTGGCTGCTGCTGTTCAGAGAATCGTGTCCGTCTTCATCATCCAGTATTCCTGCAAAGCTGATCTTCCTCTCATAGCGGTGACGACCTAGCTCAGGATCCAGACGCAAACGACAGCTTTCTAAATCCTACAGAGCCGAAAGACCAGCCTGTTATTTTAAGGCCTTACTCAATTATTGGTCATATAGACTAAAACACATATTCATGTCACTTAATAATTTTGGTGTAAAAGAGGGCTAAATGAGGCAGTACTGAAACTGACCACTAGTGGCTCTGTGCGAGGTCTCGGGAGACAGGGAAAGGTCTCTCGAAGGAAAGTGGTGATCTCCAAAAGCAGCTGACAAGCAGACATCTTCAGAGCAAAGGGACAGCCACACTTTGTGGGGTTGACTGTGTCTGTCAAAACCAGACCAGTTTTAATTGTTAAGTGTACGAACAGGTAAATATATAAGAAATATATTACACCACAATGATACAAAGACTTAAAAAAATACTGCTAAATATGTAGACTACATTACATGAGTACAGTATATCATAAACCTGCCTGATCAGATTATCGCTGTCTTTGTGATTTAAATTCTGTTTGCCATGCGCATCAGGCATTTAGTGAATGATTGTGGGTGGAAATTTGACATTTTCACTCTTACTGTCATCCAGATAATCTTCATCCTCGTCCTCCTTTCTCACTCGTCTTTTGCTTTCTTCATCATAGATAAAACCCAAGATGTTGGCTGGACTCTCACTGTCTGAGTGGCAAATTTCACTCAGACGAGTACCTATTGCCTTTGGGAGGATACATACATTAGACACAGGCAAATACCAGAGTGAATTACTAACAATGTTTCTAGTTTGATAGAGACAAAATCTACATATGTGTCAGTGCTGCGTGACTCACATCTCCCCATTGGTAAAAATGTTTGGCGGCATTCCACTGGAGCTTGGTGTTCCTTTTATTTCCAGCTACCGGTGATCGCCCTCTGGAGAGCCCTCTCTTAGTGATGTTCACATGGTGACCTTTCATCCACTCTGGCCAGTTACCACGGTTACAGCGATGAATGAAACGGGCACACTCCAGGAAAAGTGAGGCCCTTGCCACCACAGGGGCTTCCTGGTAAAAGCATTTATTAAAGAAAAATGAAGGTGTTAAAATAAATTTAAATAACAGAAATATGAATGAGGATAAGCTTGTGAGTTTGAGCTGTTGAGAATAATTTGTGACTGAGTCTGAAAATCCAGCTAAAGTAATTTTTATGATTTATTGTTCCTTTTCAGTTGGTCAATTCGAAGTCATGTCAATGACAGACGAAGTGGGAACTCGCTAGAGAGACCATTCTAGTGTAACTAGAAAGAGCCAATGAATATTGGCATGCAGTATTTGCATCTGCCGGCCAGCTTTTTGCTTCAGAGCCAAGTGGTTATCTGTTCTGCTTCTGCTTGCTTTGTGTGACTGGAAGAGTTCTTCAGTATTGGTGTTACGGCATTGCAGTGGTACCGGTCGCTTACACCTCTCAGCCTTAACAACTACAAAAGTAGTTTCCACTAGAAGAGCTGCACAGGTTTTTTTGCATCTTTTTAAAGACAGCATTTCTCCTGTGTACACAGACGTGTTCGCGTCTTTTTAAAGATGGGTTTCCAGCCGTGTGTTTCTAGATGCTGTCGATATTTGGCACGTGTGGATGGTCACGGTCATTGCCTGATGTGCTTACGGTTGGCAAAGACGGAGGTGCCGTTAGTGGACATGTCATGTTCTCACTGCGGGACATGACTGCCGCAGTCTTAAGGTCGAGACTCTGGGGTGGAGTTCCCGTCCCGATGCCCCAGTCAAAGCTGCCCTCTAAGGGGCAAGCTTCTTCGGGCTTGGGGCACCCTGACCTGAGGGTTACAGTGAGGGCTTCCCTGGCTGGGCAACAACCCACCCAGGCCCCTCACTTCACAAGATCGCACCAGATCGCTGCCACCTTCGGGACGTGTGGCAATCCGAATCTGACCCGGAAATAATGTCTATTCTCGGCCGGGCAACCAGAGAGGTCGGGCTAGAGCGGTCTCTGCTACCAGAGCCTGGCCCTTCCAGGTTGGACGACTGGTTCCGCGGGACAGCTCGCGCTGCACACCATGGCACTATTGGAGGTCCATCAAGTGCTGAAGGGTGGTCATGACCTTGCAAGTTCTTGCTGAACTACACGCTGCGACATACATGGCAATCCGTGAGACCAAGGTTATGTCACAGTCCATGCAATGTCCACTTTGGTGGTCCAGGAACGCCATCTCTGTCTGTGCCTGACGGATATGCAGGACACAGAGAAGACCCACTTCCTGAATTGAGCATTGGCATACTCAACCACCTCAATGACTGGATAATTCTAGCACAGAGCATTTCACAGGGACCACAGAGGATCACAGGGACCAGGTGCTCAGGCAGAGATGGGCGTAGCGGCTTACCTTTACTCCACTGCCTCGACCACGGGTTGGGGTGCCACATACATCAGGCATGCAGTTTCCGTGGTCTGGGCCGGTCTCCAGATGCACTGGCATATCAATTGCCCCAAGTTGGTGGCAGTACTGCGACCGTGGCGTGGCCCAACCGAACCTGGTTCCCAGAACTGGTACTTCCGCGACAGCCACTCCCTGCCGCATTCCTCTGACGAGGGACCTCCTCTCAAAAAAGTCCATGTGTGGTCCCAGGAAGGGATGTAGGGGTTCTAAGTAGCCTTCCCCAGCAGGTAATGCACACTATTACTTCAGTGTGAGCGCTGTCTACAAGAAAAGGTAATGCTTTGAAGTGGAACCTGTTCGTTAATTGATGTTCTCCTCGTGGAGAAGGTCTGCCTCTCTCCACCCTTAAAGTGTATGTTTCTACAATCTCCACCCACCACAGTCCCATAGCAGCTAAGTTGGTAGGTATGAACAACCTGGTCTTCAGGTTCCTCAGAGGGGCAAGGAGATTAAATTCCTTCTCGTCCTCCCTCTGTACCCTCTTAGGGCCTGTCCCTGGTGCTGAAAGCACTTCAGGAAGCCCCCTTCGAGCATTTGCAGTCAGTGCAGCTCAAATTTCTGTCACTGAAAACTTTGCTACTGGCTGCATTGGTTTTGATAAAGAGGGTAGGGGATTTGCATGCATGTGTCCAAGCAGAGGATGTCTCACTGGATAGTGGAAGCTATTGCCCTATATGTTTGCTAGGGTCTATAGCAGGGTTCCTCAAATCTTACCCTGGAGGTCCAGAGCACTGCAGAGTTTAGCTCCAACCCTAATCACCTGTGATTTTCTAGTGATCATGAAGACCTTGATTAGCTTGTGCAGGTGTGTTTGATCAAGGTTGGAACTAAACTCTGCAGGCTCTGGACCTCCAGGGTAAGATTTGGAGAAGGGGGGTCTATAGCCTCCATGTCAGCTTGCCAGAAGTCTCATTTGGCAAACTCTAGCACAGTGTTTCTCAACTCCGTTCCTGGAGGCCCAATGCTCTGCACATTTTGTATGTCTCTATCTGACAGACTCAGTTCAGTTCATGGAGATATCTTCTTATGAGCTGATGATTTGAATCAGGTGTGTTTAATAAAGGAGACATACAAAATGTGCAGAACAGTGGGCCTCCAAGAATAATGTTAAGAACCACTGCTCTAGCATATTTTCTAATGCCTTGGCAGCCAGAAATGGTGGAGCATCTGGCGCCGGCATTTCATTGGTGAAATTCTTGAAAGCCTGTGCTATGCCTGTTGTCCATATGTCGCGACCACTCTGGATCCCATGTGTGTATTTTCTGAGGTATAGTCTCGAGCCCACGTTTTCCCTGGCAGAGCCCTCTGCCCTCTCTCTTTGTGGTGTAGTCTCTTTGAAGCCACCCCAGAGACTTTGATATGCTGTAAAACCCTTCACAGTTATTCCATATTGTTCATTCCACTCAAGGACCTCCTTAGGAGGGCGTAGCTTCTGCATTGTTCCCCTTACCACCGGAACGGGCATGCTAGTGTTATCTAAGCGTCACTGGTTGGGTTAGATAGGAACAGCAGTGACTGGCCTTCTCTGCATAAGGCCTTGTCCTGGCTACTCTATAGCAAGAAGCCAGGAGGCTTGCGCAGGGCACTGGAAGGGGCAACACCTGTGGCGCCTTGGTAGGGATTGCCAATTCTTCGGTCATCGATGTGACGTCGAAGTGACCGACTGAAAGGGAATATCCCCTGAAGGTATGGAATGGAGACGTCACGTTCCCTCGCCACGATTACTGTACATATGCTAAGGGCAGCTGTGTAACTTATGCTCGGCTCTTCAGCGAAAAGCTGAATATGCAGCGCACCTGCCGTTTATTTATACTCTCCTGGTGGGCATGGCCGGCAGATGCAAATACTGCTTGCCAATTTTCATTGCCTCTTTTTAGTTACAATCAAAGCAGATTGGTCTCTCCAATGAGTTCCAAATTCATCGGTCATTGACTTGACGTCTCCGTTCCCTACCTTCAGGGAACAAGAGTTACATCGTAACCGAGACGTTAAGATAAAATCATCCTGCATAATGTAAAGAACATTTTTTATCAGAACAAACAAATCTTACCAGATCCAGTGCTGCAGCTAAAATCGAAGCATCTGGTATAGTTCCCGGCTCACAGCAGTTTAAAAGGAACTGAAACCTCTTCATGCCCTGTCGGATCGCACCCAGATTCACAATGTTTTTATTCTTTATGCCTTCTTGACTTGCAGCCAAGCGCTCCTGGAAACCATGGCAACCTGGTTGATAAGGTGAATGCGAGGGATACAGAATTGTGTCAGAGGCAGACAATGGGAGTCTAATATCAATGTGTGACATCTAGACAGGTCTGTTTTAACTGCTAGCTGGTGAGATATGTATCTGATGATATAGAATGAACATGCAAAGTTGTTTTTGTACATTACTTTGAACAATAACACAACACCTATCTCAAATCAACATTTTACTTTTTAACTTTACATTTGCAACATTTAATGATGTTTAAGGCAATGGCGACTAACATCACATTCTGTAATAAATTTCTTTTTACAAATAAATATCAACACAGGTCACATTTTAAACTTTTAACTTGGAGAGCTGAAAGTGGAGAGCTTGAAGCACGACAACTCTGACAAAGCTGAGGTGGGTCATGGTGCCAGGTCATAGGTCAGAGAACCACAGTCCCTCTTCCAGTGGAAACTTCTCACAGAGATAAGCAAACACACAGAGAGCTGGCATGGAAGATGGTAGAGGACAGTGAGTGTACCAGAAGCACAGGACACATCACGAACGGGCACACACACAAACACACAGAGTGAATTGCGGTCGGGGGTGTGGAAGGACACCCAAGGGTTCTACCATCTTTCTCCTCTGTGTGGTGAAGCTTGGACGGGTTCCTCCGACCAGACCTCCATTTACCGAGCCGCTTGAAGAAATTCTCCTCTTCCTCTCGCCCATATTCAATAGCGCCACCCTCTGACAGCTTCACGGCACTGGTGAACTTGACCTGAGACAGAAATTACTATAGTTTTTGTAATGTACTATTATACTTTAAATAAAGTTATATTAGAGATGACAATTTATGCAGAGAGCTGTACCATTAATATATTTTTTACACCAGCATATTATTGTGGTACAATATACATTATTTATATTATATTGGCCAGCTTTACTTCATTACATTAGATTTTTTGCTTACCTACTGCACTACACAGAGTTAACACAAAGATTAAGATTCACCTTAGAGCTTTGTCTGATAAAGGATAGTCTGTCCACAGAGCTGATGTCCAGCAGGTCCTCCACCCCATCAGCCAGGCCAGAAAGAGACGAGCGCTTCAGCCAGTTACCTTTAATGAATACATAAAAAGGACTTTCAATTTAGCACTCCGTCAACTCCGATGTCTGTTCAGGTTTGCATTCGGATACCTTTTCAAATGAAAGTGCAAAAAAGCCTAAAGGGATGGAAATGCAGAAGGGAAGGTTTCATGCTGGTGGACTGGCTCATACTGCATATACACAAACACTTACAAAAAAAAACATGAGGTATAAACTTAAATGAGTATCATTTTCAAGTGAAGGCTTCCTACACAAGTAAAAGTATGAAACACACACACATACGTAACATTGAGAGAGTGAATGGATGGTGGA